>NC_057799.1:514538513-514566736 GCF_018294505.1 Triticum aestivum
TTTGAAATTATAAATTTGAATATGGACATTCAATCCTGCCTCCTATTTAATTTATATATCTTTTTTGAATAAAAGTCTTGTGTAAAAGTTATACACAAGTGAATATTCATAAATATTTGTATTCATCATTTTGTATAGTTTAAATATAAGCTGAAAGTGTATATTTTTTGATTCATTAAACATATTTATTAGTAATCATTTTCATTGTTTTTATTAACAAAACATATTTTTTATAATACATAGGTCTGTATTTAAGTATTTTTATTTAATAATCATCATTTGTATGTATAGTGTTTTTAACACACAAATATCCGAACATAATTTTATTACTGATATTTTACAAATATCTTAAATGCATGTATTACTCATGTTTTACTTAACATTTCATATATAATACACATGTTTTTATTTACAAATCATCGTTCGTATGTATAATATATTTAACACACAAATATTTAAACAAAACTTTATTACTTGTGTTTAACAAATAATTTCTTAAAAAAATAGCGCGTGCAAAATGAGCTGCAGTATACAGCATTTAATCTCCAGATGCGTTCACTTTGAGGAAACATAGGGGTGTTATCATGGACAGACTCACATTGGATGGTGTAGTGGGGGATGTATCTGGTGCACCGGGACAATTTGTGCTACCGGTGCACCGGTCGCCAGTGCACATTAAAAAATGTTCGAAAAAATCCAGAAAAAAATTAGTGCATTCACACAACATGAATGTATATTGTCACAAAATTTTAGATCGCTACTTGAAATAATGCTCGAGATAGGAAAATAACAAATTTGACACTAAATAGTACATAACACAAGGTGGTCTTCAGTTTTGGCCCATTAGCACATTGACGTCAAATTTGTCATTTTTGTATCTTGACCATTGTTTTGAATTTTGATTTGATTTTTTGTTACAACATACATTGATGTTGTACTGATACACTAAATTTTTGTCGGATTTTTTTGAATTTTTTTTGAATGTGCAACGGGGTCCGGTGCACCGGTAGCACCAATTGCCCTTGGTGCATCAGATACGTTCCCTGGTGTAGTGGCCTCACCGTCCCGGGTTAAAATAGTTCGGCGCGGGTTTGAATCCCGCCGCAGCTTTTTTCTGTTGTCAATTTTCGCATATAGCGGCAGTGCTGTGGTTGGATTTTTAGTGAGGGGGTGGACTGCCAAGATGCGTCGCAGTAGTTCACTCTTTTTGCAAAATAAAAAACATGAGGGTGTTTTTTGTAAAAAAAACATCCTGCCCAGCTTCACCACTCACTGACAGGTGGGTCCATACACATGGATACACTCGTATACGCGTACTATGACTGTATTTGCATGCTTGAGTCAAGTTAGGTGACCACAAAATCGTATTTTTAAAATGGATCTGTCTAGAACTCAGTCGACTGAGACTTGACGAAGTCTCAGTCGAGTGACGTCATCGTAGTTTTTCTTGCCGCAAACGGCATGGCTAGATGCTACAACCGATGTTGAAAAATGTTGCGATAGTTTTGCAAGTAATGATAATTGATGCTGCAACCGATGTGACTAAAATGCTACAACCGTCAATGACGGATGTTACAACCGATGAGACGTTCTTGTTGAGTAAATAGGCAATTTCTCGATTAAATTAATCCACGAGTAAATCACTAGCATGGCATTGACACAAATAAAACGCATATTGATATTCAGTCAAGCTAGCACATACTACGCTAATTGCAGAAAGATCTACGTATAACGCTAGCATGGCTAAAACAGAAAAAGATAGGAGCAGGATAAACGAGTTATACCCTCCAGTAGGCCATGCAGAGGCCGCGGCTTTGGTGGCAGCAGCGGCGTCCTCGGCGGCCTTCTTGTCGGCTTCAGCTTTCTCGGCGGCGGCGACGCGGACGTAGAGGAAGTAGACGATCGGAAGTGAGCAGTCACATAATCGCTGCCCAAAAACCTATTCGCCCCTCACCCCGTACAGGAACCAGAAGGGCGTGGATTCGGAGACCTGCTCTCCCATCGACCGTGTACGTGACGGACGGGATGGAGTCACCGGCGGCAGCAGCAGCAAGGGAACGACGGTGGGCGTGCGCGTGGAGCAGATGTGACCTGTTCGTGGCGGCTAGGGTTAGGAGACACTGCACACTTATATAGGCGCAACCGCGTGGAGAGACGTGGGCTCGACCCACGTCCGAGTCCGTGGCCCACGATCCGACGTCTCAGATCGTGGCCCAGCTATCAGAGAACTCTCCATTAGTGACTGGCAAAAATAAGCGCGTAGGTGTGAGCTCGGCTCGGCTCAATCCCGCAACCCGCGGCGCGTCGTGACGAGGCGTGGCGTGGCGAGGCGGGCGGCAGAGGAGGAGTGTGCGAGGGCATCTTCTCTTCTCAAGCTCCAATAGCATGTAGAACAGAAACCCTTATAAGGAAGTCCAACTCCTCTTCCACTTCCGGAGTGGGACTAAACTTCCCACTACACCTAGTTCCATATAACCCACATGGGCCCTTAGAGATTTTTCAGAAATTGCTATATGGGCCTAGAGCCCATCTCAAATTTCAGCAATCCCCCACCAGATCTCGAGGGCCCATTGTGTCCTCTGTTCCAATTACTGTTTCGATATACCAGTGTTTTAGTGAAGACCTGTTAAGGTTGAACTTCACCTAGAGCAAGTAGCTACACTCCTTCACAACTGAACAATGGACTATGCCTTGGCTTGTCAGTTTAGCGTAAAGAAGTTTCACACATGTCTTACTAGTACTAGGCTGCCGAAGCCTGGCCCCTCGGGTGGAGCATATAAGTCACACTCCTGGCCTATTCATGAGCTTACTAGAGATCACCCCAATCTCATAGACTGTGACCAGCAGTCGGGCTCATATAGGTGTGTTCCTCCAAAGATCGCTCTATAGGATAGCATCTTGCTTTCATAAGCTTTGGAACACATTAAGACAATAGTCATCCTACCATACAGCATCGAGAGTATTGCATCTCCAACGGAGTGGGTTAGTATAGTTACTCTCCTCAGTTCACCACTGGCTTGTTTTCCCAGGTCCTACTTCACGGGATCTCCGATCACATAGGTTGGGTTACCACCATGGCAGCTCATGTGGGTCTCATACCCATCTCCCTCGATGCATTATCTATCACAACACATGATAGCCCTTTCATAAAGGGATCTGCCAGATTCTTAGCCGTATGGACATAGTCCAACGCTATCACTCCGGAGTTTCTTAATTTTCTGACAGCTTTTAATCTCATTCTTATGTGTTTGTTGGACTTCATGTTGTCCTTTGAACTCTTCACCTTGGTGATGACAGTCTGATTGTCACAGTTCATAAGGATAGCCGAAACCGGTTTACAACCAATGGCAAGTCCATCAAAAGATCTCGAAGCCATCTTGCTTCAACACCAGATGTGCCTAATGCTGTTAATTCTGCTTCCATTGTCGATCTCGTTAAGATCGTTTGCTTGCAAGACTTCCAGGAAACAGCACCACCTCCAAGAGTAAACATATACCCAGTTGTGGCCTTCATCTCATCAGCATCAGAGATCCAATTCGCATCACTATACCCTTCAAGTACCGACGGGTCTCCGGTATAGTGAAGTCCATAGTTCATAGTACCTTTCAGATAGCGCATAACTCTTTCAACATCATGCCAATGTACATCACCCGGTTTGGAAACAAACCGGCTTAATTTTCTCACAGCAAACGCGATGTCAGGCCTCGTTGCGCTCGCTAGGTACATTAGTGAACCAATGATTTGAGAGTATCTCAATTGATCTTTAGCCGTTCCTTTGGACTTTCGAATCACCACGCTAGGATCATATGGTGTTTGAGATGGTGCACAGTCCGAATATCCAAAACGACTCAACACCTTCTCAACATAGTGGGATTGCAGAAGTGTAATCCCACCCTCATTATCTCTCAGTAGCTTGATGTTCAAGATAACATCAGCCACACCAAGGTCTTTCATCTCAAAGTTCTGAGATAGAAATGATTTGACCTCCTCAATGACTTTGAGGTTTGTTCCAAATATCAGTATGTCATCAACATACAAGCACAGTATAACTCCTTCGCCCCCACCATGGCGATAGTATACACATTTGTCAGCCTCATTAACAACGAAACCAACAGATGTCAGAGTTGTATTAAACTTATCATGCCATTGCTTAGGTGCTTGCTTCAGGCCATATAAAGATTTCAGCAACCTACACACCTTTCTTTCCTGACCATCTATCACAAAGCCATCTGGCTGTTGCATGTAGATTTCTTCTTTTAGCTCTCCATTCAGAAAAGCCGTCTTAACATCCATCTGATGGATGAGAAGACCATGCGAGGCCGCCAACGAGAGTAATACTCGAATGGTGGTCAGTCTAGCCACAGGTGAATAAGTATCGAAGAAATCTTCCTCTTCTTTCTGGTCATAGCCCTTGGCCACAAGCCTAGCCTTGTACTTTTCAATTGTACCATCGGGCCTAAGCTTCTTCTTGAACACCCACTTACATCCTAATGGTTTGCAACCATAGGGACGGTCAGTGATCTCCCATGTCTCGTTAGCCATGATGGAGTCCATCTCGCTATGAATCGCATCCTTCCAGTAATCAGCTTCTGGAGAGGCATACGCTTCTGAAATAGAAGTGGGAGTATCATCCACGAGGTACACGAAGAAATCATCACCAAAGGTCTTTGCAGTCCTTTGTCTCTTGCCCCAACCAAGGGTTTCCTCGTCATCCTCCTCAGGATTTTCATCATGCGTTTGTTCATAATATTCCATAGGGATGGCAGGTTCAGGAGTCTCCTCAGATTCCTGTCTAGAAGTGCTTTGCATCTCTCTCATAGGAAAAATATCCTCGAAGAATGTAGCATCCTTAGACTCCATAATTGTACCGACCTTCTGGTCAGGTACCTCAGATTTCACTACTAGAAATCTATAGCCCAACGTTGTTCTTAGCGTAGCCAAAATTAACGCAGTCCACAGTCTTGAGTCCAAGCTTACGCTTTTTGGGGATCGGCACATTGACTTTCGCCAAACAGCCCCAAGTGCGCAAGTACGAGGGTGTTGTCCTTCGCTTCGCCCATTTCTCATAGGGAGTGATCTCATTATCTTTGTCGGAACTTTATTCAGGACATGACATGCCGTCAATATAGCCTCCCCCCACCATGCCTTGGATAAACCCAATGTATCTAACATGGCGTTAACCAAATCAGTTAGAGTACGCTTTTTCCGCTCGGCAGCCCCGTTTGACTGGGGTGAATAGGGAGGCGTCCTCTCATGAATAATGTCGTGTTCCGCACAAAAGGAATCAAACTCACTCGAGAAGTACTCTCCACCACGATCTGACCGGACTCGTTTAATTTTCTTTTCAAGTTGATTCTCAACTTCTGCCTTATAGATTTTAAAGTAGTGTAGAGCCTCATCTTTAGTATTTAACAGATACACATAGCAATATCTAGTGGAATCATCTATCAATGTCATGAAGTATTTCTTTCCACCTTTAGTCAACACACCATTCATCTCACAAAGATCAGAATGTATGAGTTCTAATGGTGCCAAGTGTCTCTCCTCCGCGGCCTTGTGAGGCTTGCAAGGTTGCTTAGCTTGCACACATGAAAGGCACTTAGAACCTTTGGCTAAAGTGAAACTCGGGATTAAATCCAACTTGGCTAGACGCATCATAACACCGAAACTAATGTGACAAAGACGTGAGTGCCAAACTTCAGATTCATTAACATTCGAATGAATATGGTTCATGACTTTATGACAAAAATCTGCGAGGGAAAGGCGGAACATCCCTCCGCTCTCATAACCTTTTCCAACAAAGAGTCCATATTTCGTAACAACTAGTTTATTAGACTCGAAAACCAACTTAAACCCTTCTCTACATAGAAGGGAGCCACTAACGAGGTTCTTCTTGATGGCGAGGACATGCTGCACGTTCTTCAGCTGTACGATCCTTCCCGAAGTAAACTTCAGATCGACCGTGCCAACACCCATCAATACGGACCCGTGACCTGTGACCTGGTAAGAAGTGAACAATGAAATGTCAGAACACACATGAACACCTGCACCTGTGTCCACCCACCAATCGGTAGGCTGAAACACTGAAAAAACAGTAAATAAATTACCGTACCCAGATGCACCATTCTCATTGTTGCCCACAATCATGTTGACAGACTTGAAGTCCTGTCCTGACTTCTTGTACTTGTTTGGGAACTTGTTGGCCCAATGTTCAACCGAACCACAAGTAAAGCAGCCCTCGTCCTTCTTGTTCTTCTCGAAGGTCTTCTTACCCTTCTTCTTAAAGTCGGTATTGTGTTGGACACCGTTCTTTCCCTTGGTCTTGTGGGAGTTATGGTTACTCTGGTTCACCATGTTGGCAACAGAAGTTCCTTCGACCCCTTTTCCGTGCGAGTCCTTTGCCCTTGAATTCTGCTCAACACTCAGATGGCCAATGACATCCTCTACAGAGAATTCACGCCTCTGATGTTTTAGAGTGGTGGCAAAGTTCCTCCAGGAATCAGGGAGCTTAGCGATTATGCAGCCCACGACAAACTTGCCCGGTAACTCGCACTTAAGAAGCTCAAGCTCCTTAACAATGCATATTATCTCATGAGCCTGCTCCAATACAGGACGGTTTTCAACCATCTTGTAGTCGTGGAACTGCTCTATAACATACATCTCGCTCCCTGCATCGGCGGCCCCGAATTTAGGTTCGAGCGCCTCCCACAAGTCCTTGGCGACATGCACATGTAAATATGCGTCGACCAGTTTATCTCCGATCACGCTAAGAACTGCTCCGAGAAACACAACGGTAGCCTCCTTGAACGCCTTCTCCTGTTCATGAGCAATCGTTCCCGTGGAGACACCGGTGACCCAGAACACGTTCTTCGCCGTGAGCCATAACGTGGTCTTAGTCTGCCAACGCTTAAAGTATGTACCGATAAACTTATCTGGTTTCAGTGCAGCGGCAAAGCCACTTGCCGAAAAATTCCTACACATATTAGGTTTTTGGATTGTTGAGTAAATAGGCAATTTCTCGATTAAATTAATCCACGAGTAAATCACTAGCATGGCATTGACACAAATAAACACATATTGATATTCAGTCAAGCTAGCACATGCTACGCTAAATGCAGAAAGATCTACGTATAACGCTAGCATGGCTAAAACAGAAAACAGTAGGAGCGGGATAAATGAGTTATACCCTCCAGTAGGCCATGCAGAGGCCGCGGCTTTGGTGGTAGCAGCGGCGTCCTCGGCGGCCTTCTTGTCGGCTTCAGCTTTCTCGGTGGCGGCCCGTTCGGCAGCGGTGGACATGGTGATGATGAAGGCGACGCGGACGTAGAGGAAGTAGACGATCGGAAGTGAGCAGTTGCGTAATCGCTGCCCAAAAACCTATTCGCCCCTCACCCCGTACAGGAACCAGAAGGGCGTGGTTTCGGAGACCTGCTCTCCCGTCGACCGTGTACGCGGCGGACAGGATGGAGTCACCGGCGGCGGCAGCAGCAAGGGAACGACGGTGGGCGTGCGCGTGGAGCACATGTGACCTGTTCGTGGCGGCTAGGGTTAGGAGACACCGCACACTTATATAGGCGCAGCCGCATGGAGAGACGTGGGCTCGATCCACGTCCGAGTCCGCGACAGCCCACGATCCGACGTCTCAGATCGTGGCCCAGCTATCAGAGAACTCTCCGTTAGTGACTGGCAAAAATAAGCGCGTAGGTGTGAGCTCGGCTCGGCTCAATCCCGCAACCTGCGGCGCGTCGTGACGAGGCGTGGCGTGGCGAGGCGGGCGGTAGAGGAGGAGTGCGCGAGGGCCTCTTCTCTTCTCAAGCTCCAATAGCATGTAGAACAGAAACCCTTATAAGGAGGTCCAACTCCTCTTCCACTTCCGGGGTGGGACTAAACTTCCCACTACACCTAGTGCCATATAACCCACATGGGCCCTTAGAGATTTTTCAGAAATTGCTATATGGGCCTAGAGCCCATCTCAAATTTCAGCAATCCCCCACCAGATCTCGAGGGCCCATTGTGTCCTCTGTTCAATTAATGTTTCGATATACCACTGTTTTAGTGAAGACATGTTAAGGTTGAACTTCACCTAGAGCAAGTAGCTACACTCCTTCACAACTGAACAATGGATTATGCCTTGAATTGTTAGTTTGGCGTAAAGAAGTTTCACCACATGTCTTACTAGTACTAGGCTGCCGAAGGCTGACCCCTCGGGTGGAGCATATAAGTCACACTCCTGCCTATTCATGAGCTTACTAGAGATCACCCCAATCTCATAGACTGTGACCAGCAGTCGGGGTCATATAGGTGTGTTCCTCCAAAGATCGCTCTGTAGGATAGCATCTTGCTTTCATAAGCTTTGGAACACATTAAGACAATAGTCATCCTACCATACAGCATCGAGAGTATTGCATCTCCAACGGAGTGGGTTAGTATAGTTACTCTCCTCAGTTCACCACTGGCTTGTTTTCCCAGGTCCTACTTCACGGGATCTCCGATCACATAGGTTGGGTTACCACCATGGCAGCTCATGTGGGTCTCATACCCATCTCCCTCGATGCATTATCTATCACAACACATGATAGCCCTTTCATAAAGGGATCTGCCAGATTCTTAGCCGTATGGACATAGTCCAACGCTATCACTCCGGAGTTTCTTAATTTTCTGACAGCTTTTAATCTCATTCTTATGTGTTTGTTGGACTTCATGTTGTCCTTTGAACTCTTCACCTTGGTGATGACAGCCTGATTGTCACAGTTCATAAGGATAGCCGAAACCGGTTTACAACCAATGGCAAGTCCATCAAAAGATCTCGAAGCCATCTTGCTTCAACACCAGATGTGCCTAATGCTGTTAATTCTGCTTCCATTGTCGATCTCGTTAAGATCGTTTGCTTGCAAGACTTCCAGGAAACAGCACCACCTCCAAGAGTAAACATATACCCAGTTGTGGCCTTCATCTCATCAGCATCAGAGATCCAATTCGCATCACTATACCCTTCAAGTACCGACGGGTCTCCGGTATAGTGAAGTCCATAGTTCATAGTACCTTTCAGATAGCGCATAACTCTTTCAACATCATGCCAATGTACATCACCCGGTTTGGAAACAAACCGGCTTAATTTTCTCACAGCAAACGCGATGTCAGGCCTCGTTGCGCTCGCTAGGTACATTAGTGAACCAATGATTTGAGAGTATCTCAATTGATCTTTAGCCGTGCCTTTGGACTTTCGAATCACCACGCTAGGATCATATGGTGTTTGAGATGGTGCACAGTCCGAATATCCAAAACGACTCAACACCTTCTCAACATAGTGGGATTGCAGAAGTGTAATCCCACCCTCATTATCTCTCAGTAGCTTGATGTTCAAGATAACATCAGCCACACCAAGGTCTTTCATCTCAAAGTTCTGAGATAGAAATGATTTGACCTCCTCAATGACTTTGAGGTTTGTTCCAAATATCAGTATGTCATCAACATACAAGCACAGTATAACTCCTTCGCCCCCACCATGGCGATAGTATACACATTTGTCAGCCTCATTAACAACGAAACCAACAGATGTCAGAGTTGTATTAAACTTATCATGCCATTGCTTAGGTGCTTGCTTCAGGCCATATAAAGATTTCAGCAACCTACACACCTTTCTTTCCTGACCATCTATCACAAAGCCATCTGGCTGTTGCATGTAGATTTCTTCTTTTAGCTCTCCATTCAGAAAAGCCGTCTTAACATCCATCTGATGGATGAGAAGACCATGCGAGGCCGCCAACGAGAGTAATACTCGAATGGTGGTCAGTCTAGCCACAGGTGAATAAGTATCGAAGAAATCTTCCTCTTCTTTCTGGTCATAGCCCTTGGCCACAAGCCTAGCCTTGTACTTTTCAATTGTACCATCGGGCCTAAGCTTCTTCTTGAACACCCACTTACATCCTAATGGTTTGCAACCATAGGGACGGTCAGTGATCTCCCATGTCTCGTTAGCCATGATGGAGTCCATCTCGCTATGAATCGCATCCTTCCAGTAATCAGCTTCTGGAGAGGCATACGCTTCTGAAATAGAAGTGGGAGTATCATCCACGAGGTACACGAAGAAATCATCACCAAAGGTCTTTGCAGTCCTTTGTCTCTTGCCCCAACCAAGGGTTTCCTCGTCATCCTCCTCAGGATTTTCATCATGTGTTTGTTCATAATATTCCATAGGGATGGCAGGTTCAGGAGTCTCCTCAGATTCCTGTCTAGAAGTGCTTTGCATCTCTCTCATAGGAAAATATCCTCGAAGAATGTAGCATCCTTAGACTCCATAATTGTACCGACCTTCTGGTCAGGTACCTCAGATTTCACTACTAGAAATCTATAGCCCAACGTTGTTCTTAGCGAGCCAAAATTAACGCAGTCCACAGTCTTGAGTCCAAGCTTACGCTTTTTGGGGATCGGCACATTGACTTTCGCCAAACAGCCCCAAGTGTGCAAGTACGAGGGTGTTGTCCTTCTCTTCGCCCATTTCTCATAGGGAGTGATCTCATTATCTTTGTCGGAACTTTATTCAGGACATGACATGCCGTCAATATAGCCTCCCCCCACCATGCCTTGGATAAACCCAATGTATCTAACATGGCGTTAACCAAATCAGTTAGAGGACGCTTTTTCCGCTCGGCGGCCCCGTTTGACTGGGGGTGAATAGGGAGGCGTCCTCTCATGAATAATGTCGTGTTCCGCACAAAAGGAATCAAACTCACTCGAGAAGTACTCTCCACCATGATCTGACCGGACTCGTTTAATTTTCTTTTCAAGTTGATTCTCAACTTCTGCCTTATAGATTTTAAAGTAGTGTAGAGCCTCATCTTTAGTATTTAACAGATATACATAGCAATATCTAGTGGAATCATCTATCAATGTCATGAAGTATTTCTTTCCACCTTTAGTCAACACACCATTCATCTCACAAAGATCAGAATGTATGAGTTCTAATGGTGCCAAGTGAAGGAAATATGCCCTAGAGGCAATAATAAAGTTATTATTTATTTCCTTATATCATGATAAATGTTTATTATTCATGCTAGAATTGTATTAACTGGAAACTTGATACATGTGTGAATACATAGACAAACAGAGTGTCACTAGTATGCCTCTACTTGACTAGCTCGTTGATCAAAGATGGTTATGTTTCCTAGCCATAGACATGAGTTTTCATTTGATTAACGGGATCACATCATTAGGAGAATGATGTGATTGACTTGACCCATTCCGTTACCTTAGCACTCGATCGTTTAGTATGTTGTTATTGCTTTCTTCATGACTTATACATGTTCCTATGACTATGAGATTATGCAACTCCTGAAGGAAATATGCCCTAGAGGCAATAATAAAGTATTATTTATTTCCTTGTATCATGATAAATGTTTATTATTCATGCTAGAATTGTATTAACCGAAAACATAATACATGTGTGAATATATAGACAAACAGAGTGTCACTAGTATGCCTCTACTTGACTAGCTCGTTAATCAAAGATGGTTATGTTTCCTAGCCATAGACATAAGTTGTCATTTGTTTAACGAGATCACCTCATTAGGAGAATGACGTGATTGACTTGACCCATTCCGTTAGCTTAGCACTCGATCGTTTAGTATGTTGCTATTGCTTTCTTCATGACTTATACATGTTCCTATGACTATGAGATTATGCAACTCCCGTTTACCGGAGGAACACTTTGTGTGCTACCAAACGTCACAACGTAAATGGGTGATTATAAAGGTGCTCTACAGGTGTCTCCAAAGGTACTTGTTGGGTTGGCGTATGTCGAGATTAGGATTTGTCACTCCAATTGTCGGAGAGGTATCTCTGGGCCCACTCGGTAATGCACATCACTATAAGCCTTGCAAGCATTGTGACTAATGAGTTAGTTGCAGGATGATGTGTTACGGAACGAGTAAAGAGACTTGCCGGTAACGAGATTGAACTAGGTATCGAGATACCGACGATCAAATCTCGGGCAAGTAACATACCGGTGACAAAGGGAACAACGTATGTTGTTATGCGGTCTGACCGATAAAGATCTTCGTAGAATATGTGTGAGCCAATATGGGCATCCAAGTCCCTCTATTGGTTATTGACCGGAGACGTGTCTCGGTCATGTCTACATAGTTCTCGAACCCGTAGGGTCCGCACGCTTAACGTTACGATGACAGTTTTATTGAGTTTTGATGTATCGAAGGAGTTCGGAGCCCGGATGAGATCGGGGATATGACGAGGAGTCTCGAAATGGTCGAGACGTAAAGATCGATATATTGGACGACTATATTCGGACTTCGGAAAGGTTCTGAGTGATTCGGGTATTTTTCGGAGTACCGGAGAGTTACGGGAATACGTATTGGGCCTTATTGGGCCATACGGGAAAGAAGGAAAAGGGCCTCAAGGGTGGCCGCACCCCTCCCCTTGGTCTGGTCCGAATTGGACTAGGGAAGGGGGGCGCCCCCTTCCTTCCTTCTCTTTTTCCCTTCCTCTTTTCCTATTCCATATGGGAGGTGGAATCCTACTAGGACTAGGGAGTCCTAGTAGGACTCCACACTTGGTGCGCCCCCTCCTAGGGCCGGCCTCCTCCTCCCTTGCTCCTTTATATACGGCGGCAGGGGGCACCCCAGAGACACAACAATTGATCCTTGAGATCTCTTAGCCGTGTGCGGTGCCCCCTTCACCATATTACACCTCGATAATACCGTTGCGGAGCTTAGGCGAAGCCCTGCGTCGGTGGAACATCATCATCGTCACCACGCCGTCATGCTGACGAAACTCTCCCTCAACACTCGGCTGGATCGGAGTTCGAGGGACGTCATCGAGCTGAACGTGTGTAGAACTCGGAGGTGCCGTACGTTCGGTACTTGATCGGTCGGATCGTGAAGACGTACGACTACATCAACCGCGTTGTGATAACGCTTCCGCTGTCGGTCTACGAGGGTACGTGGACAACACTCTCCCCTCTCGTTGCTATGCATCACCATGATCTTGCGTGTGCGTAGGAAATTTTTTGAAATTACTACGTTCCCCAACAGTGGCATCCGAGCCTGGTTTTATGCGTTGATGCTATGCACGAGTAGAACACAAGTGAGTTGTGGGCGATATAAGTCATACTGCTTACCAGCATATCATACTTTGGTTCAGCGGTATTGTGAGATGAAGCGGCCCGGACCGACATTACGCGTACGCTTACGCGAGACTGGTTTCACCGTTCGGAGCACTCGTTGCTTAAAGGTGACAGGCGGGTGTCTGTCTCTCTCACTTTAGTTGAACCGAGTGTGGCTACGCCCGGTCCTTGCGAAGGTTAAAACAGCACCAACTTGACAAACTATCGTTGTGGTTTTGATGCGTAGGTAAGAACGGTTTTTGCTAAGCCCGTAGCAGCCACGTAAAACATGCAACAACAAAGTAGAGGACGTCTAACTTGTTTTTGCAGGGCATGTTGTGATGTGATATGGTCAAGACATGATGTGATATAATGTGTTGTATGAGATGATCATGTTTTGTAACCGAGTTATCGGCAACTGGCAGGAGCCATATGGTTGTCGCTTTATTGTATGAGATGCAATTGCCATGTAATAGTTTTACTTTATCACTAAGCGGTAGCGATAGTCGTAAAAGCAATAAGTTGGCAAGACGACAACGATGCTACGATGGAGATCAAGGTGTCGCGCCGGTGACGATGGTGATCATGACGGTGCTTCAGAGATGGAGATCACAAGCACGGTGCTTCGGAGATGGAGATCACAAGCACAAGATGATGATGGCCATATCATATCACTTATATTGATTGCATGTGATGTTAATCCTTTATGCATCTTATCTTGCTTTGTTTGACGGTAGCATTATAAGATGATCCTTCACTAAATGATCAAAGTATAAGTGTTCTCCCTGAGTATGCACCGTTGCGAAAGTTCTTCGTGCTGAGACACCACGTGATGATCGGGTGTGATAGGTTCTACGTTCAAATACAACGGGTGCAAAACAGTTGCACACGCGGAATACTCAGGTTAAACTTGACGAGCCTAGCATATAACAGATATGGCCTCGGAACACAGAGACCGAAAGGTCGAGCGTGAATCATATAGTAGATATGATCAACATAGTGATGTTCACCATTGAAACTACTCCATCTCACGTGATGATCGGACATGGTTTAGTTGATATGGATCACGTGATCACTTAGAGGATTAGAGGGATGTCTATCTAAGTGGGAGTTCTTAAGTAATATGATTAATTGAACTTGAATTTATCATGAACTTAGTACCTGATAGTATTTTGCTTGTCTATGTTAATTGTAGATAGATGGCCCGTGCTGTTGTTCCGTTGAATTTTAATGCGTTTCTTGAGAAAGCAAAGTTGAAAGATGATGGTAGCAATTACACGGACTGGGTCCGTAACTTGAGGATTATCCTCATTGCTGCACAGAAGAATTACGTCCTGGAAGCACCGCTGGGTGCCAGGCCTGCTGCAGGAGCAACACCAGATGTTATGAACGTCTGGCAGAGCAAAGCTGATGACTACTCGATAGTTCAGTGTGCCATGCTTTACGGCTTAGAACCGGGTCTTCAACGACGTTTTGAACATCATGGAGCATATGAGATGTTCCAGGAGTTGAAGTTAATATTTCAAGCAAATGCCCGAATTGAGAGATATGAAGTCTCCAATAAGTTCTTCAGCTGCAAGATGGAAGAGAATAGTTCTGTCAGTGAGCATATACTCAAAATGTCTGGGTATAACAATCACTTGATTCAACTGGGAGTTAATCTTCCGGATGATAGCATTATTGACAGAATTCTTCAATCACTGCCACCAAGCTACAAGAGCTTCGTGATGAACTATAATATGCAAGGGATGAGTAAGACAATTCCCGAGCTCTTCGCAATGCTAAAGGCTGCGGAGGTAGAAATCAAAAAGGAGCATCAAGTGTTGATGGTCAATAAGACCACCAGTTTCAAGAAAAAGGGTAAAGGGAAGAAGAAAGGGAACTTCAAGAAGAACAGCAAACAAGTTGCTGCTCAGGAGAAGAAACCCAAGTCTGGACCTAAGCCTGAAACTGAGTGCTTCTACTGCAAGCAAACTGGTCACTGGAAGCGGAACTGCCCAAAGTATTTGGCGGATAAGAAGGATGGCAAGGTGAACAAAGGTATATGTGATATACATGTTATTGATGTGTACCTTACTAATGCTCGCAGTAGCACCTGGGTATTTGATACTGGTTCTGTTGCTAATATTTGCACCTCGAAACAGGGGCTACGGATTAAGCGAAGATTGGCTAAGGACGAGGTGACGATGCGCGTGGGAAATGGTTCCAAAGTCGATGTGATCGCGGTCGGCACGCTACCTCTACATCTACCTTTGGGATTAGTTTTAGACCTAAATAATTGTTATTTGGTGCCAGCGTTGAGCATGAACATTATATCTGGATCTTGTTTGATGCGAGACGGTTATTCATTTAAATCAGAGAATAATGGTTGTTCTATTTATATGAGTAATATCTTTTATGGTCATGCACCCTTGAAGAGTGGTCTATTTTTGTTGAATCTCGATAGTAGTGATACACATATTCATAATATTGAAACCAAAAGATGCAGAGTTGATAATGATAGTGCAACTTATTTGTGGCACTGCCGTTTAGGTCATATCGGTGTAAAGCGCATGAAGAAACTCCATACTGATGGACTTTTGGAACCACTTAATTATGAATCACTTGGTACTTGCGAACCGTGCCTCATGGGCAAGATGACTAAAACACCATTCTCCGGAACTATGGAGAGAGCAACAGATTTGTTGGAAATCATACATACAGATGTATGTGGTCCGATGAATGTTGAGGCTCGTGGCGGATATCGTTATTTTCTCACCTTCACAGATGATTTAAGCAGATATGGGTATATCTACTTAATGAAACATAAGTCTGAAACATTTGAAAAGTTCAAAGAATTTCAGAGTGAAGTTGAAAATCATCGTAACAAGAAAATAAAGTTTCTACGATCAGATCGTGGAGGAGAATATTTGAGTTACGAGTTTGGTCTACATTTGAAACAATGCGGAATAGTTTCGCAACTCACGCCACCCAGAACACCACAGCGTAATGGTGTGTCCGAACGTCGTAATCGCACTTTACTAGATATGGTGCGATCTATGATGTCTCTTACTGATTTACCGCTATCGTTTTGGGGTTATGCTTTAGAGACGGCTGCATTCACGTTAAATAGGGCACCATCAAAATCCGTTGAGACGACGCCTTATGAACTGTGGTTTGGCAAGAAACCAAAGTTGTCGTTTCTTAAAGTTTGGGGCTGCGATGCTTATGTGAAGAAAATTCAACCTGATAAGCTCGAACCCAAATCAGAGAAATGTGTCTTCATAGGATACCCAAAGGAGACTGTTGGGTATACCTTCTATCACAGATCCGAAGGAAAAACTTCTGTTGCTAAATTCGGAAATTTTCTAGAGAAGGAGTTTCTCTCGAAAGAAGTGAGTGGGAGGAAAGTAGAACTTGATGAGGTAACTATACCTGCTCCCTTATTGGAAAGTAGTTCATCACAGAAACCAGTTTCTGAGACACCTACACCAATTAGTGAGGAAGTTAATGATGATGATCATGAAACTTCAGATCAAGTTATTACTGAACCTCGTAGATCAACCAGAGTAAGATCCGCACCAGAGTGGTACGGTAATCCTGTTCTGGAAGTTATGTTACTAGACCATGACGAACCTACGAACTATGAAGAAGCGATGGTGAGCCCAGATTCCGCAAAATGGCTTGAGGCCATGAAATCTGAGATGGGATCCATGTATGAGAACAAAGTATGGACTTTGGTTGACTTGCCCAATGATCGGCAAGCCATTGAAAATAAATGGATCTTCAAGAAGAAGACTAACGCTGATGGTAATGTTACTGTCTATAAAGCTCGACTTGTTGCGAAAGGTTTTCGACAAGTTCAAGGGATTGACTACGATGAGACCTTCTCACCCGTAGCGATGCTTAAGTCTGTCCGAATCATGTTAGCAATTGCCGCATTTTATGATTATGAAATTTGGCAAATGGATGTCAAAACTGCATTCCTGAATGGATTTCTGGAAGAAGAGTTGTATATGATGCAACCAGAAGGTTTTGTCGACCCAAAGGGAGCTAACAAAGTGTGCAAGCTCCAGCGATCCATTTATGGACTGGTGCAAGCCTCTCGGAGTTGGAATAAACGCTTTGATAGTGTGATCAAAGCATTTGATTTTATACAGACTTTTGGAGAAGCCTGTATTTACAAGAAAGTGAGTGGGAGCTCTGTAGCATTTCTGATATTATATGTGGATGACATATTACTGATTGGAAATGATATAGAATTTCTGGATAGCATAAAGGGATACTTGAATAAGAGTTTTTCAATGAAAGACCTCGGTGAAGCTGCGTATATATTGGGCATCAAGATCTATAGAGATAGATCAAGACGCTTAATTGGACTTTCACAAAGCACATACCTTGACAAAGTTTTGAAGAAGTTCAAAATGGATCAAGCAAAGAAAGGATTCTTGCCTGTGTTGCAAGGTGTGAAGTTGAGTAAGACTTAATGCCCGACCACTGCAGAAGATAGAGAGAAGATGAAAGATGTCCCCTATGCTTCAGCCATAGGCTCTATCATGTATGCAATGCTGTGTACCAGACCTGATGTATGCCTTGCTATAATTCTAGCAGGAAGGTACCAAAGTAATCCAGGAGTGGATCACTGGACAACGGTCAAGAACATCCTGAAATACCTGAAAAGGACTAAGGATATGTTTCTCGTATATGGAGGTGACAAAGAGCTCATCGTAAATGGTTACGTTGATGCAAGCTTTGACACTGATCCGGACGATTCTAAATCGCAAACTGGATACGTATTTACATTGAATGGTGGAGCTGCCAGTTGGTGCAGTTCTAAACAAAGCGTCGTGGCGGGATCTACATGTGAAGCGGAGTACATAGCTGCTTCGGAAGCAGCAAATGAAGGAGTCTGGATGAAGGAGTTCATATCCGATCTAGGTGTCATACCTAGTGCATCGGGTCCTATGAAAATCTTTTGTGACAATACTGGTGCAATTGCCTTGGCAAAGGAATCCAGATTTCACAAGAGAACCAAGCACATCAAAAGACGCTTCAATTCCATCCGGGATTTAGTCCAGGTGGGAGACATAGAAATTTGCAAGATACATACGGATCTGAATGTTGCAGACCCGTTGACTAAGCCTCTTCCACGAGCAAAACATGATCAGCACCAAGGCTCCATGGGTGTAAGAATCATTACTGTGTAATCTAGACTATTGACTCTAGTGCAAGTGGGAGACTGAAGGAAATATGCCCTAGAGGCAATAATAAAGTATTATTTACTTCCTTGTATCATGATAAATGTTTATTATTCATGCTAGAATTGTATTAACCGGAAACATAATAAATGTGTGAATATATAGACAAACAGAGTGTCACTAGTATGCCTCTACTTGACTAGCTCGTTAATCAAAGATGGTTATGTTTCCTAGCCATAGACATAAGTTGTCATTTGATTAACGAGATCACCTCATTAGGAGAATGACGTGATTGACTTGACCCATTCCGTTAGCTTAGCACTCGATCGTTTAGTATGTTGCTATTGCTTTCTTCATGACTTATACATGTTCCTATGACTATGAGATTATGCAACTCCCGTTTACCGGAGGAACACTTTTTGTGCTACCAAACGTCACAACGTAAATGGGTGATTATAAAGGTGCTCTACAGGTGTCTCCAAAGGTACTTGTTGGGTTGGTGTATTTCGAGATTAGGATTTGTCGCTCCAATTGTCGGAGAGGTATCTCTGGGCCCACTCGGTAATGCACTACACTATAAGCCTTGCAAGCATTGTGACTAATGAGTTAGTTGCGGGATGATGTGTTACGGAACGAGTAAAGAGACTTGCCGGTAACGAGATTGAACTAGGTATCGAGATACCGACGATCAAATCTCGGGCAAGTAACATACCGGTGACAAAGAGAACAACGTATGTTGTTATGCGGTCTGACCGATAAAGATCTTCATAGAATATGTGTGAGCCAATATGGGCATCCAGGTCCCGCTATTGGTTATTGACCGGAGACATGTCTCGGTCATGTCTACATAGTTCTCGAACCCGTAGGGTCCGCACGCTTAACGTTACGATGACAGTTTTATTGAGTTTTGATGTACCGAAGGAGTTCTGAGTCCCGGATGAGATCGGGGATATGACGAGGAGTCTCGAAATGGTCGAGACGTAAAGATCGATATATTGGACGACTATATTCGGACTTCGGAAAGGTTCTGAGTGATTCGGGTATTTTTCGGAGTACCGGAGAGTTACGGGAATACGTATTGGGCCTTATTGGGTCATACGGGAAAGAAGGAAAAGGGCCTCAAGGGTGGCCGCACCCCTCCCCTTGGTCTGGTCCGAATTGGACTAGGGAAGGGGGGCGCCCCCTTCCTTCCTTCTCTTTTTCCCTTCCTCTTTTCCTATTCCATATGGGAGGTGGAATCCTACTAGGACTAGGGAGTCCTAGTAGGACTCCACACTTGGTGCGCCCCCTCCTAGGGCCGGCCTCCTCCTCCCTTGCTCCTTTATATACGGGGGCAGAGGGCACCCCAGAGACACAACAATTGATCCTTGAGATCTCTTAGCCGTGTACGGTGCCCCCTTAAACATATTACACCGTTGCGGAGCTTAGGCGAAGCCCTGCGTCGGTGGAACATCATCATCGTCACCACGCCGTCGTGCTGACGAAACTCTCCCTCAACACTCGGCTGGATCGGAGTTCGAGGGACGTCATCGAGCTGAACGTGTGTAGAACTCGGAGGTGCCGTACGTTCGGTACTTGATCGATCGGATCGTGAAGACGTACGACTACATCAACCGCGTTGTGATAACGCTTCCGCTGTCGGTCTACGAGGGTACGTGGACAACACTCTCCCCTCTCGTTGCTATGTATCACCATGATCTTGCGTGTGCGTAGTAAATTTTTTGAAATTACTACGTTCCCCAACAACTCCCGTTTACCGGAGGAACACTTTGTGTTCTACCAAACGTCACAACGTAACTGGGTGATTATAAAGGTGCTCTACAGGTGTCTCCGAAGGTACTTGTTGGGTTGGCGTATTTCGAGATTAGGATTTGTCACTCCGATTGTCGGAGAGGTATCTCTGGACCCTCTCGGTAATGCACATCACTATAAGCCTTGCAAGCATTGTAACTAATGAGTTAGTTGCGGGATGATGTATTACGGAACGAGTAAAGAGACTTACCGGTAACGATATTGAACTAGGTATTGAGATACCGACGATCGAATCTCGGGCAAGTAACATACCGATGACAAAGGGAACAACGTATGTTGTTATGCGGTTTGACCGATAAAGATCTTCGTAGAATATGTGGGAGCCAATATGAGCATCCAGGTTCCGCTATTGGTTATTGACCGGAGAGGTGTCTCGTTCATGTCTACATAGTTCTCGAACCCGTAGGGTCCGCACGCTTAACATTACGATGACAGTTTTATTATGAGTTTATGAGTTTTGATGTACCGAAGGAGTTCGGAGTCCCGGATGAGATCGGGGACATGACGAGGAGTCTCGAAATGGCCGAGACGTAAAGATCGATATATTGGACGACTATATTCGGACTTCGGAAAGGTTCCGAGTGATTCGGGTATTTTTCGGAGTACCGGAGAGTTACGGGAATTCGTATTGGGCCTTAATGGGCCATACGGGAAAGGAGAGAAAGGCCCTAAAGGGTGGCCGCACCCCTCCCCATGGACTAGTCCGAATTGGACTAGAAAGGAGGGGCGCCCCCTTCCTTCTTTCTCCTTCTCCCTTCCATTTTCCTACTCCAACAAGGAAAGGAGGAGTCCTACTCCCGGTGGGAGTAGGACTCCCCCCTTGGCGCGCCCTCCTCCTTGGCCGGCGGCCTCCCCCTTGCTCCTTTATATACGGGGACACGGGGGCACCCCATAGACATAACAATTGATCATTGACCTCTTAGCCGTGTGCGGTGCCCCCCTCCACCATATTACACCTCGATAATATCGTAGCGGTGCTTAGGCGAAGCCCTGCGTCGGTAGAACATCATCATTGTCACCACGCCGTCGTGCTGACGAAACTCTCCCTCAACACTCGGTTGGATCGGAGTTCGAGGGACGTCATCGAGCTGAACGTGTGCTGAACTCGGAGGTGCCGTGCATTCGGTACTTGATCGGTCGGATCGTGAAGACGTACGACTACATCAACCGCGTTGTGTTAAACGCTTCCGCTATCGGTCTACGAGGGTACGTGGACAACACTCTCCCCTCTCGTTGCTATGCATCACCATGATCTTGCGTGTGCGTAGGAATTTTTTTTGAAATTACTACGTTCCCCAACAGTGGCATCTGAGCCTTGTTTTATGCGTTGATGTTATGCACGAGTAGAACACAAGTGAGTTGTGGGCGATATAAGTCATACTGCTTACCAGCATGTCATACTTTGGTTCAGCAGTATTGTGAGATGAAGCGGCCCGGACCGACATTACGCGTACGCTTACGCGAGACTGGTTTCACCGTTGCGAGCACTCGTTGCTTAAAGGTGACTGGCGGGTGTCTGTCTCTCTCACTTTAGTTGAACCGAGTGTGGCTACGCCCGGTCCTTGCGAAGGTTAAAACAGCACCAACTTGACAAACTATCGTTGTGGTTTTGATGCGTAGGTAAGAACGGTTCTTGCTAAGCCCGTAGCAGCCACGTAAAACTTGCAACAACAAAGTAGAGGACGTCTAACTTGTTTTTGCAGGGCATGTTGTGATGTGATATGGTCAAGACATGATGCTATATTTTATTGTATGAGATGATCATGTTTTGTAACCGAGTTATCGGCAACTGGCAGGAGCCATATGGTTGTCGCTTTATTGTATGAAATGCTATCGCCATGTAACTATTTTACTTTATCACTAAGCGGTAGCGATAGTCGTAAAAGCAATAGTTGGCGAGACGACAACGATGCTACGATGGAGATCAAGGTGCCGCGCCGGTGACGATGGTGATCATGATGGTGCTTCGGAGATAGAGATCACAAGCACAAGATGATGATGGCCATATCATATCACTTATATTGATTGCATGTGATGTTTATCTTTTATGCATCTTATCTTGCTTTGATTGACGGTAATATTACAAGATGATCTCTCACTAAAATTTCAAGACAAAAGTGTTCTCCCTGAGTATGCACCGTTGCGAAAGTTCTTCGTGCTGAGACACCACGTGATGATCGGGTGTGATAGGCTCTACGTTCAAATACAACGGGTGCAAAACAGTTGCACACGCGGAATACTCAGGTTAAACTTGACGAGCCTAGCATATGCAGATATGGCCTCGGAACACGGAGACCGAAAGGTCGAGCGTGAATCATATAGTAGATATGATCAACATAGTGATGTTCACCATTGAAACTACTCCATCTCACGTGATGATCGGACATGGTTTAGTTGATATGGATCACGTGATCACTTAGAGGATTAGATGGATGTCTATCTAAGTGGGAGTTCTTAAGTAATATGATTAATTGAACTTAAATTTATCATGAACTTAGTCCTGATAGTATTTTGCAAATTATGTTGTAGATCAATAGCTCGCGTTGTTGCTTCCCTGTGTTTATTTTTGATATGTTCCTAGAGAAAAATTATGTTGAAAGATGTTAGTAGCAAAGATGCGGATTGGATCCGTGATCCGAGGATTATCCTCATTGCTGCACAGAAGAATTATGTCCTTGATGCACCGCTAGGTGACAGACCTATTGCAGGAGCAGATGCAGACGTTATGAACGTTTGGATAGCTCAATATGATGACTACTTGATAGTTTAGTGCACCATGCTTAACGGCTTAGAATCGGGACTTCAAAGACGTTTTGAACGTCATGGAGCATATGAGATGTTCCAGGAGTTGAAGCTAATATTTCAAGCAAATACCCGAGTTGAGAGATATGAAGTCTCCAACAAGTTCTATAGCTAAAAGATGGAGGAGAATAGCTCAAGTAGTGAGCATGTGCTCAGATTGTCTGGGTACTACAATCGCTTGAATCAAGTGGGGGTTAATCTTCCAGATAAAATAGTGATTGACAGAATTCTCTAGTCACCATCACCAAGTTAGTAGAACTTCGTGATGAACTATAATATGCAAGGGATGACGAAAGTGATTCCCGAGCTCTTCGCGATGCTGAAATTGACAAAGGTAGAAATCAAGAAAGAGCATCAAGTGTTGATGGTTAACAAGACCACTAGTTTCAAGAAAAGGGCAAAGGGATAGAAGGGGAACTTCAAGAAGAACGGCAAGCAAGTTGCTGCTCAAGTGAAGAAGCCCAAGTCTGGACCTAAGCCTGAGACTAAGTGCTTCTACTACAAAGCGACTGGTCACTGGAAGCGGAACTGCCCCAAGTATTTGGTGGATAAGAAGGATGGCAAAGTGAGCAAAGGTATATTGGATATACATGTTATTGATGTGTACTTTACTAGTGTTTATAGCAACCCCTCGGTATTTGATACTGGTTCGGTTGCTAAGAGTAGTAACTCGAAACGGGAGTTGCAGAATAAACAGAGACTAGTAAAAGGCGAGGTGACGATGTGTGTTGGAAGTAGTTTCAAGATTGATATGATCATCATCGCACACTCCCTATACTTTCGGGATTAGTGTTGAAACTAAATAAGTGTTATTTGGTGTTTGCGTTGAGCATGAATATGATTTGATCATGTTTGTTGCAATACGGTTATTAACTTAAATTAGAGAATAATTGTTGTTCTGTTTACATGAATAAAACCTTCTATGGTCATACACCCAATAAAATGGTTTGTTGGATCTCGATCGTAGTGATACACATATTCATAAAAAATGAAGCCAAAAGATGCAAAGTTAATAATGATAGTGCAACTTCTTTGTGGCACTGCCGTTTAGGTCATATTGGTGTAAAGCGCATGAAGAAACTCCATACTGATGGGATTTTGGAATCACTTGATTATGAATCACTTGATGCTTGCGAACCGTGCCTCATGGGCAAGATGACTAAAACGCCGTTCTCCGGAACTATGGAGAGAGCAACAGATTTGTTGGAAATCATACATACAGATGTATGTGGTCCGATGAATATTGAGGCTCGTAGCAGGTATCATTATTTTTTGACCTTCACAGATGATTTGAGCAGATATGGGTATATCTACTTAATGAAACAGAAGTCTGAAACATTTGAAAAGTTCATATAATTTCAGAGTGAAGCGGAAAATCATCGTAACAAGAAAATAAAGTTTCTACGATCTGATCATGGAGAAGAGTATTTGAGTTACGAGTTTGGCCTTCAGTTAAAACAATGTGAAATAGTTTCACTACTCACGCCACCTGGAACACCACGGTGTAATGGTGTGTCCGAACATCGTAACCGTACTTTATTAGATATGGTGCGATATATGATGTCTCTTACCGATCTACCACTATCGTTTTGGGGTTATGCATTAGAGACAGCTGCATTCACGTTAAATAGGGTACCATCTAAATCCGTTGAGACGACATCTTATGAACTGTGGTTTGGCAAGAAACCAAAGTTGTCGTTTCTTAAAGTTTCGGGTTGCGAAGCTTATGTGAAAAGGTTTCATCCTGATAAGCTCAAACCCAAATCGGAAAAATGTGTCTTCATAGGATACCCAAAGGAGATAGTTGGGTACACCTTCTATCACAGATCCGAAGGCAAGACATTTGTTGCTAAGAATGGATCCTTTCTAGAGAAGGAGTTTCTCTCGAAAGAAGTGAGTGGGAGGAAAGTAGAACTTGATGAGGTAACTGTACCTGCTCCCTTATTGGAAAGTAGTTCATCACAGAAATCTGTTCCTGTGACTCCTACACCAATTAGTGAGGAAGTTAATGATGATGATCATGTAACTTCAGATCAAGTTACTACCAAACCTCGTAGGTAAACCAGAGTGAGATCCACACCAGAGTGCTACGGTAATCCTGTTCTGGAGGTCATGTTATTTGACCATGACGAACCTACGAACTATGAGGAAGCGATGATGAGCCCAGATTCCACAAAATGGCTTGAGGCCATGAAATCTGAGATGGGATCCATGTATGAGAACAAAGTATGGACTTTGATTGACTTGCCCAATGATCGGCGAGCCATAAAAATTAAATGGATCTTCAAGAGGAAGACGGACGCTGATAGTAGTGTTACTATCTACAAAGCTAGAATTGTCGCAAAAGGGTTTTCGACAAGTTCAAGGTGTTGACTACGATAGAGTTTCTCACTTGTATCTATGCTTAAGTCTGTCTGAATCATGTTAGCAATTGCCGCATTTTATGAAATATGGCAAATGGATAAACAAAACTACATTCCTTAATGGATTTATTAAAGAAGAGTTGTATATGATGCAACCAAGAGGTTTTGTCAATCCTAAAAGTGCTAACAAAATATGCAAGCTCCAGCGATCCATCTATGGACTGGTGCAAGCATCTCGGAGTTGGAATATACGCTTTGATAAGTTGATCAAAGGATATAGTTTTATACAGACTTGCGGTGAAGCCTGTATTTACAAGAAAGTGAGTGGGAGCACTACAACATTTCTGATAAGTATATGTGAATGACATATTGTTGATCGGAAATAATGTAGAATTATTCTGCAAAGCACAAAGGAGTGTTTGAAAGGAGTTTTTCAAAGAAAGACCTCGGTGAAGGTGCTTACATATTGAGCATCAAGATCTATAGAGATAGATCAAGACGCTTGATAAGTTTTTTTTTCAATGAGTACATACCTTAACAAGATTTTGAAGTAGTTCAAAATAGAACAGTCAAAGAAAGAGTTCTTGCCTGTGTTACAAGGTGTGAAATTGAGTAAGACTCAAAGCCCGACCACGGCAGAAGATAGAAAGAGAATGAAAGTCATTCCCTATGCCTTGGCCATAGGTTCTATAAAGTATGCCATGCTGTGTACCAGATCTATTGTATACCCTACACTGATTTTGGCAAGGGAGTACCATAGTGATCTAGGAGTAGATCACTAGACAGCGGTCAAAATTATCCTTAGTGGAATAAGGATATGTTTCTCGATTATGGAAGTGACAAAAGGTTCGTCGTAAAGGGTTACGTCGATGCAAGTTTTGACACTAATCTAGATGACTCTAAGTCTCGGTCTAGATACATATTGAAAGTGGGAGCAATTAGCTAGAGTAGCTCCATGCAGAGCATTGTAGACATAGAAATTTGCAAAATACTTACGGATCTGAATGTGACAGACCCGTTGACTAAAATTATCTCACAAGCAAAACATGATCACACCTTAGTACTCTTTGGGTGTTAATCACATAGCGATGTGAACTAGATTACTGACTCTAGTAAACCCTTTGGGTGTTGGTCACATGACGATGTGAACTATGGGTGTTAATCACATGGTGATGTGAACTATGGGTGTTAATCACATGGTGATGTGAACTATTGATGTTAAATCACATGGCGATGTGAACTAGATTATTGACTCTAGTGCAAGTGGGAGACTGAAGGAAATATGCCCTAGAGGCAATAATAAAGTTATTATTTATTTCCTTATATCATGATAAATGTTTATTATTCATGCTAGAATTGTATTAACTGGAAACTTGATACATGTGTGAATACATAGACAAACAGAGTGTCACTAGTATGCCTCTACTTGACTAGCTCGTTGATCAAAGATGGTTATGTTTCCTAGCCATAGACATGAGTTGTCATTTGATTAACGGGATCACATCAGTAGGAGAATGATGTGATTGAATTGACCCATTCCGTTAGCTTAGCACTCGATTGTTTAGTATGTTGCTATTGCTTTCTTCATGACTTATACATGTTCCTATGACTATGAGATTATGCAACTCCCGTTTACCGGAGGAACACTTTGTGTGCTACCAAACGTCACAACGTAACTGGGTGATTATAAAGGTGCTCTACAGGTGTCTCCGAAGGTACTTGTTGGGTTGGCGTATTTCGAGATTAGGATTTGTCACTCCGATTGTCGGAGAGGTATCTCTGGACCCTCTCGGTAATGCACATCACTATAAGCCTTGCAAGCATTGTAACTAATGAGTTAGTTGCGGGATGATGTATTACGGAACGAGTAAAGAGACTTACCGGTAACGAGATTGAACTAGGTATTGAGATACCGACGATCGAATCTCGGGCAAGTAACATACCGATGACAAAGGGAACAACGTATGTTGTTATGCGGTTTGACCGATAAAGATCTTCGTAGAATATGTGGGAGCCAATATGAGCATCCAGGTTCCGCTATTGGTTATTGACCGGAGAGGTGTCTCGTTCATGTCTACATAGTTCTCGAACCCGTAGGGTCCGCACGCTTAACGTTACGATGACAGTTTTATTATGAGTTTATGAGTTTTGATGTACCGAAGGAGTTCGGAGTCCCGGATGAGATCGGGGACATGACGAGGAGTCTCGAAATGGCCGAGACGTAAAGATCGATATATTGGACGACTATATTCGGACTTCGGAAAGGTTCCGAGTGATTCGGGTATTTTTCGGAGTACCGGAGAGTTACGGGAATTCGTATTGGGCCTTAATGGGCCATACGGGAAAGGAGAGAAAGGCCCTAAAGGGTGGCCGCACCCCTCCCCATGGACTAGTCCGAATTGGACTAGAAAGGGGGGGCGCCCCCTTCCTTCTTTCTCCTTCTCCCTTCCATTTTCCTACTCCAACAAGGAAAGGAGGAGTCCTACTCCCGGTGGGAGTAGGACTCCCCCCTTGGCGCGCCCTCCTCCTTGGCCGGCGGCCTCCCCCTTGCTCCTTTATATACGGGGACACGGGGGCACCCCATAGACACAACAATTGATCATTGATCTCTTAGCCGTGTGCGGTGCCCCCCTCCACCATATTACACCTCGATAATATCGTAGCGGTGCTTAGGCGAAGCCCTGCGTCGGTAGAACATCATCATTGTCACCACGCCGTCGTGCTGACGAAACTCTCCCTCAACACTCGGTTGGATCGGAGTTCGAGGGACGTCATCGAGCTGAACGTGTGCTGAACTCGGAGGTGCCGTGCATTCGGTACTTGATCGGTCGGATCGTGAAGACGTACGACTACATCAACCGCGTTGTGTTAAACGCTTCCGCTATCGGTCTACGAGGGTACGTGGACAACACTCTCCCCTCTCGTTGCTATGCATCACCATGATCTTGCGTG
>NC_057799.1:514567524-514585586 GCF_018294505.1 Triticum aestivum
CTCACTAAAATTTCAAGACAAAAGTGTTCTCCCTGAGTATGCACCGTTGCGAAAGTTCTTCGTGCTGAGACACCACGTGATGATCGGGTGTGATAGGCTCTACGTTCAAATACAACGGGTGCAAAACAGTTGCACACGCGGAATACTCAGGTTAAACTTGACGAGCCTAGCATATGCAGATATGGCCTCGGAACACGGAGACCGAAAGGTCGAGCGTGAATCATATAGTAGATATGATCAACATAGTGATGTTCACCATTGAAACTACTCCATCTCACGTGATGATCGGACATGGTTTAGTTGATATGGATCACGTGATCACTTAGAGGATTAGATGGATGTCTATCTAAGTGGGAGTTCTTAAGTAATATGATTAATTGAACTTAAATTTATCATGAACTTAGTCCTGATAGTATTTTGCAAATTATGTTGTAGATCAATAGCTCGCGTTGTTGCTTCCCTGTGTTTATTTTTGATATGTTCCTAGAGAAAAATTATGTTGAAAGATGTTAGTAGCAAAGATGCGGATTGGATCCGTGATCCGAGGATTATCCTCATTGCTGCATAGAAGAATTATGTCCTTATAAGGAGGTCCAACTCCTCTTCTACTTCCGGGGTGGGACTAAACTTCCCACTACACCTAGTGCCATATAATCCACATGGGCCCTTTGAGATTTTTTAGAAATTGCTATATGGGCCTAGAGCCCATCTCAAATTTCAGCAGTTGTGCTACAATCGATGAGGGACAACATGCTACAACCAATAAGACGGATGCTGCAAACGGTAGGAAAAAAAGTTGCAAACGTTGGGACAAAATGTTGCATGATCGACTGAGACTTGGTTAAATCTCAGTCGACTGATTTTTAGCAAGCCCGTTTTAAAATTCTAGCGCCAAACTGAACATACAATGTAAGTTCCATGACTCCAGATGATATTGTCTCTTCTTTTCTCGATAGTACGTACACAATGATTGTGCTCACATGTGCCAACTTGCACGGCACATAAAAACATACGCATGGGAATTCTTGGTGGGTTGCCTTCTTATTCTTTTTGGTACCACACACAAATTAAAACTGGTTGCTGCGAGATCTGACGGACGGGTGTTTGCACTCTGGAGGTCGAATTGTACATACCAATTGTCGCGCGGAGCGGCAGAGGATTTCTATTATAGGATGCTCGTAGCTGTAAAGAGACAGTAGTACGCGCCGGCGTGAAAGAGCCAGGAAAGGCCCTCTGGCTGGATGCACCGCCGGTGACGTTCAGACACGCGTCCGTCAGAAATGTTTCAGTGGAAGCATTGGTGCAATTTTCAGAGAAACAAATTCCTTCGCTTTGCTCTGCTAGAGGTTTACTGCCGCGTGTTTCCATGGTAGTACACGACAACGGCTACGGGCTAGGACTCCAGCGGAGTCTACGCCGAGTCGGCGATCGACCGAATACCAAGTCAGCGCAAGCGTGATTAGACTAGGTATATATGCATGTTGCTTTCTGAAATAGGCCGGCTACATACGTCTAAGCGGTGCTTGTCACATGTACTGTAGTCTGTAGTAGTTGCTGTTGACTTGGACGCGCGGGACTGGGAATTCTGCCGGACTTGTAATTCATTTTGTAGCACTCTGAGAGCATCTCTAGTAGACCCCGCATTTCGCCGAACTGTAAACTGTGTTTACAGTTCACACGGGGAGCTTATGCAGGCTCAAAATCGCGGCGACAGAACAGAAACTGTATCCAAACCCTTAAAATTTTAAAAAACTTGTTTCGCTCGAGAAATTTAAGCAAAAGCTCGCCGAAGCTCGCTCGCATAGATAGTTCTTCTTCGCATAGTTAGTTCTTCTTCACATAAGTTCATAAACAGCATGCATATATTGCATATAAGTTCGCCGGAGCTAGACCGGGCCTACGCTACCGTACCACTACACATAATTGAGCTCACCGGAACTCGTGCAATAGCTGCCCAGCGGCGGCGCTCAATCGGAGTCAGAGGAGTCGAGGTCGATGTAGATCTTCGCCTGCTCCGCCTTCATCACTCGCAGGTCAGCCTCCTTGGACGCGTGCGCCTGCGACGCGGTGACGCCCGTCTAGAGGAAGAGCCACTCGTACTCGAGCTCGCGCCGGATGCATTCTTCCATCTCCTCCTGCTCCCTCGCGGACCGCTCGAGGACGACGCGCTCGAGGAGCTCCTCCTGCCCCGGGGGGAGGTAGTCCTCGGGACCGATGACGCCGCGGCGCGGCGGCGCATCGGGCACGGCCCGAGGCGAGAGTTCCTCCTCCGGCTCGCTCTTCACCGGAATGAGCCGCGAGCTCGATGCGCCCGCGGACGAGCTCCCTGCGGACCAGTTGCCGGAGGAGGCGTGGCGGAGGCGGGCGAGCTCGCGATCGAAGTCCTCAAGCTCGCGGCGGTCAAACGCCGGCGGCGGCCGGCTACCGGGGTTCAGCCACCGACGCGCCCTCCGCCTCATCCCCGGAGCCGTCCATGGCTTTCGCAGGCTTGCCGGCGGCGAGAAATCGAGCAGCGCGGTGGGGAATCGGGGGAAATCACTACAAGAAATATGTCAACTAGTGACCTTCTGTCAGTGAACCTGGAAGAATTGGTCATAGATCTATGACCATTTGAGACCAATTGGTCAAAAGCTGTTCGGGGGGCTCCAAACCCTAAACTATATCGACCATTTTGGTCAGAAAGGTCGTAATTTCCTTACACGAAATGGTCACAAAGCAGACAGCACTAGTCCGCTGCCTTATTTCTAGCTGATCATGACCAATATAGATGGTCATAACCTTGTAAATTGTGGTGGATTGGTATGACTTGGCGCCACCTCATTAGTTTTGCCTATGTGTCATGTCCATGTGTCAATTTTTGCCCTAGGTTGTGAAGCAACCTATATTTCCGTCATTCCCAAAATTCCCAAAAAAATCTCATAAATTCTTTGGGTCATATCTTCATCAAATATGTAAAAATCCTTCCTTGCCTGGTTCAAAAATAATTCAACAATATTCATTTTCCTATTTTGTTCACAATAGCACTTTATGAAGGAAGTGCTATTTATATATCCTTGTTTGCCCTCGAAATTTTTGGGCACTCCTTCCTATCCAAATCATTGCCTCATGACAAAGTTCAGCTCCATTTGCCTAGCAAATCTTCCTCGGCAAATTTCCAAAGTTTTTGTCCACCTAGAAGCATTGTGAAGGAAGTACCTTTTTATATATCCAAATGACATGAAATTTATACAGTTCCTTCATATTCCCAAATTATCACCCTCCTCCAAATTGCAGCTCAGTCAAATCATCTATGTGAGCCCAGGTTCAATTTATATTTTATGGCTAAATTGGCACGTTGCAAAGCAAGTGTTATCTAGACCCCTCCTATTACCCTAAAACTTTTTGGGCACTCTTCCATACCCAAATCATTGGCACATGGTAATATTCAGCTCCATTTTTCCTGGTAAATCTTTCTCAGGGAATTTCCAAAGTTTCTACCTCGAGAGAAGCTTTGTGAAGTAAGTACTAGGTAGGCTTACCCAAATGATCTGAAAACTTACCAGCGCATGACCATACCTATGTAACTTACCTACACCAAATTTTAGCTCATTTCATTCATCCAATTTCTCTCGCTAATTTTCCCAAGTTTCTGTCCAGAGAAGAGCATTGTGAAGGAAGTACCACTTTGGCATGTCCAAATGGTATCAATTTTCTACAATGCTTTCCTATGCCCAAATAACCATCCTCCACCAAATTTCAGCTCAATCCATTCATTATTTTGAGCCCAGCATCAACATTCATATTTTTGTCCAGTGTGGTACTTTGCAAAGTAAGTACCACCTAGGATCCTCCTTTTGAGCTAAAAATTGGTGAAGACATTCTTCTTAGTAGATGATCATCCTCAGCCAAAACTCACGCCCATTGGTCATGTGCATTTCCCGTACCGCTAATCAAACACTTAGTTGCTAATTCATCTTTGAGCATAGGTCGATCTCCTCGTGAGATTCTTCTGTTGTAATTTTCTTCCTAGCACCTACCTGGGGAGTGCCCAACCCACTAGACATGCCTAGGCCTCCCAAAACGCATGTCAACACCAAGGTCACGCGGTGACCACGCGGCGAGCATGCGAGTTTACGCTCTTTGGAGTTGGGGCCCTGGGCAACCATCCAAACCTCGACGTATCGCCACCAAACCATGTATTTATTCTTAAATAGATACTTATGTAACTATAAATGATTTTTGGAAAAAAATAAGGAGCAAACAATAAGGTAGCTGCAATTCAAATTTGACCCGCTTCCAACTGAATCGGCGAAAATTTGTCTTTTTACCAGAGGTGGATCAAAACTTTTGAAACCCAACCATTTTGTCAATTGTGCATTAAATATGGCCTAGTATTTTATAAAATTGATTAGGTCCAATTTTGCAACAAATGTATGGTAGGTGCTTCACAAAAAAACTCATTTCGGGCACTCAAAAAATGGAAAATGAATTTTCCGTGCAAAGAAAATGAAAATTCCCTTAGTCAACATTGTTTGGAATTCCAAGATGCACCCTTGTGCACAATATGAGATCATTTGAACAAACTATGCCATGAATGTGGCCATAAGATTGATCATTTGGCTTGAAAGACATGAATCTTTACGCATGATAACTCATTTTTTAGAACACTTTTTTAAAATAATTTCTGTATTACAAGTTTATTATTTTTCCTGGAAACTTGGTCATATATAATGACACAATGCGAAGGTTTTCCAATTTTTTGATTTTTTTGAATTTTTTATGCCCGTTTCAAAATGCGGTCAAAACAGCGGGCATGACCGTTCGTAGCTAGTGGTTGAATCTTGGAATCTTTTTAGTGTTTCTCTGATTAAATAGATATTTATGTACCTAGAAATGATTTTTGGAAAAAATAAAGAGCAAACTATGAGGCAGCTGCAGTTCAAATTTGAGCTGCTTCCAACTGAATCGACAGAAATTTGTCTTTTTCACCAGAGATGGATCAAAACTTTTGACACCCAACCATTTGGTTAATTGTGCATTAAATATGACCTAGTATTTTAGAAAATTGATTTGGTACAATTTTGCAGCAAATATATGGTAGGTCCTTCACAAAAAAACCTCATTTTGGGCACTCAAAAAATGGAAAATGATTTTTTCGTGCAAAGAAAATGAAAACTTTCTTAGGCAACGTTGTTTGTCATTCCAACATGCACCCTTGTGCACAATATGAGATTATGTGAACAAACTACGCCATGAATGTGGTCATAAGATTGATCATTTGGCTTGAAAGCCATGAATCTCCACACATGATAGCTTATTTATGAGAATATTTTTTTAAAATAATTGCCGTATTACAAGTTTATTATTTTTACTGACAACTTGTTCATATATAATGACACAATGCGAAGGTTTTCCATTTTTTTGATTTTTTTGAATTTTTTATGCCCGTTTCAAAATGCAGTCAAAACAGCGGGCATGACCGTTCATAGCTAGTGGTTGAATCTTGGAATTTTTTTGGTGTTTCTCTGATTAAAGAGATACTTATGTACCTAGAAATGATTTTTGGAAAAAATAAAGAGCAAACTATGAGGCAGCTTCAGTTCAAATTTGAGCCGCTTCGAGCCGAATCGGCAGAAATTTGTCTTTTTCACCAGAGGTGGATCAAAACTTTTGACGCCCAACCATTTGGTCAATGGTGCATTAAACATGGCCTAGTATTTTATAAAATTGATTTGGTACAATTTTGCAACAAATATATGGTAGGTCCTTCACAAAAAAACTCATTTTGGGCACTCGAAAAATGGAAAATGAATTTTCTGTGAAAAGAAAATGAAAACTCCCTTAGGCAACACTGTTTGGAATTCCAAGATGCACCCTTGTGCACAATATGAGATCATTTGAACAAAATATGCCATGAATATGGCCATAAGATTGATCATTTGGCTTGAAAGGCATGAATCTTCATGCATGATAGCTCATTTCTGAGAACACTTTTTTAAAATAATTGCCGTATTACAAGTTTATTATTTTTTCTGGCAACTTGGTCATATATAATGACACAATGCAAAGGTTTTCCAATTTTATGATTTTTTTTAATTTTTTATGCCCGTTTTAAAATGTGGTCAAAACGGTAGGCATGACCGTTCGTAGCTAGTGGTTGAATCTTTGAATTTTTTTGGTGTTTCTCCGATTAAATAGATACTTATGTACCTAGAGATGATTTTTGGAAAAAATAAAGAGCAAACTATGAGGCAGCTGCAGTTCAAATTTGACCCGCTTCTAGCTGAATCGGCGGAAATTTGTGTTTTTCACTAGAGGTGGATCAAAACTTTTGACACCCAACCGTTTGGTCAATTGTGCATTAAATATGGCCTAATATTTTATAAAATTGGTTTGGTACAATTTTGCAACAAATATATGATAGGTCCTTTACAAAAAACTTATTCTGGACACTCAAAAAGAACTATGATGGGCATTTCTAAGGCCACTTATTTTAAAGATATTTGTCTTATTACTAGTTTGTTATTTTTTTCTTCTTAAAACCAGGTCACATTTGATGACACGACGAGAAGGATTTTCATTATTTCAATTTGTTTGAATTTCTCAGGTCAAGCAAATAGCTAGATTTAACAAAATATTCTTAAATCTACTGCGACCAATTTAAATAGTCATGATATTGTACGGTGTATTGCGTTCTGATTGGTCTAAAGACAACACACGCGGATCATGCATGAACACCCCTCGCCGCCAACGGTAGCCCTCGCCCCTCGCCGCCCCCATCAACCCCACCTCAGCCAGCGGCACCCTCGTGGAGCGGCACGCGGCGCTGGTGGCGGGGTCTGGCCAGCGACGCTGAGATCTGATGCGGCGCGACGCCGACGCGGTCCGCCACGACCGCCTGCAGCTTCCGCACGCCCAGCGACGGCTACACGGTCAGCGTGCCCAGGTCCACCCTCTGCTCCCGATCCCATCCCCCCTCCCCTCACCTCCGCCGGATCGCCGCTTCCGTGAGCCTAACGCCGGTCGTCTTCCCCGCAGGTCGGAGGTGCATCGGGACGGGGGCTGCCGCCGGGCGGTGCACGTGTGGATCTACTGCGAGAGCACCGGGGAGCTGCTGCTGCAGCGCCGCACCGACTGCAAAGACTCGTGGCCCGGCCAGTGGGACATCTCCAGCGCCAGCCACATCTCCGTTGGGGACTCCTTCCTCTCCTCCGTGCGGTGAGTGAGCTCGCTGGCCTCGCGCTAACTAGTAGGTCACTGAAGGGGGGAAAAGAGCTCAGGATCTCAGTACCAACAACCGGCAAAGTGTGTGTGTCCTCTGCCGAGTGCAGATTACCGCTCCTAGCTTGTTCTTGTCTTGGCTTGGACGCAAAACCTAGCTTGTTCTTCTCAGTGATGCTGATCTCTTGTAAGATCTGTATGCTCTGAGAGTACACAGTGCGCAGACTTCCTTTTTTTTCATGTACAGTGCACAGGCTTCCTAATGTGCATCATTCCCACTGTTTTTCCTACGCGCCAATGCAGTTTAACATCCTACGATGGCGACATGTGGTCAATGCTGTTGCAGTTGCATCGCGCTTGAATCACACTGCCTCTTATAACCGAAATGACCAGAGCCCAGAGGTCGAGTGCAAGACTAGGATGAAAAAAGTGTCGATAAATTGCTTCAATATTTCTGTTATGCTTTGTTTATTTAGAAAGCAAATCATATGCTGCTCTGCTCTGAGATTATGGCATAAATAGATTAACCTTTTTTCATCTTAAAATTATATCTATGTATGGTGGTACTACTGTTGCTGGAGGCAGCACTTTCAGTTTTCAGTGGAGACCAGATAATTGAGATCGGTTTTTTTCCCTCCTTTTGGGTTGACTGTTCTTATTTCTTGAGATCGGTTGCTGGATTGTTTTGCCCTTTCTTGCATCTCAACAATTCTAATTACCTAAGACAAAGCTATGTACGCTGCTTAGAATTTCCCTGTACAATCCTGATGGGATTAGGAATATGATCATGTCTCCTATAGAATTGGATTTCTCTGGCTGTTCTGTAAACTGAATTTGGTTCAATTAAAAAACTGCACTACCTGACAGTTTTGGGCAGCGAACTTCTAACTGAAAAACGAGTTTGTTATGCTCATAATTTCAAGTTGGCCTCTACATATGAGTTGTAAAGCATGTTCTAATGTTTCCGTAGAGTACTTATTTGCTCCGTTTGGATGTACGGTTTGAGAGCAGCCGTCTATTTGGTTTGCTGTCCAGATAGGAAATCTTCTTCTTTTGTTTGTGTTATTTACATAATTTCTTCAACAACTCCTCGGCTTCAATGCCCTAGGATATTCACTTTGCAACTCCATTTATTGATTCTTGAACGCGAAATGCAGTTTGCAGGGAGCTTAATAAAGCTTGGACAGTGGTGAGGGCTCCGATGGTGGTGATGTTGTTGGGCTGGTTGTGGCCTCGTGTGCGGCAGCAACGGCCTCCCTCCTGTAACCTCTATCGATGGCCATGGCATGGTGAGCTCTCTGTTTCCTGGATCCAAACCCCCTCCTTCATTCAATCTCTGATTCCAACGTTTCCCCCTTTGCTCAATTGTTCAATCTGGGCCTGTAGGCGACCTCCACGGACGAGGAAAGGAGAGGAGGACAAGCAGTCCCTGACGCCAAGTATTCCTCAGGGTCTCAACACAAGGACAAGCAGCGGCAACAACATCTTCTTCCATTCAGCCCAAGGACAAGCAGCAGCAGCGACCACAGCAGATGCAGCCATGCAGGGGACGACGATGACGCTCAGCAGCAGTAGCAGCTCAAGGCGGCGGTGCTGATTAGATTTGTTCCTCAAGGTAGCCCTTCCCTTTCCTTTCTCTCTTCGATTCGATCCGATCTGGCAGCCATGGATGAACACTGACCGCAGTATATGTTGCTCTATTCTTCATGTTCTGCTGTGCTGCAGGACACCCATGGATCTTGCTGCATGTGGTGGGTTTTGGAGAACCAACCTGAGATGCAGGAGGTGGGTTCTTGAGCTGTGCTCTGCTCCTCTGCTCCTAGGGCGACCAAGAGGTCTTGCCCCGAGCTGAAGCACGTCCATGCCGACCCACCACGACAGGTAGCATCTCCATCTCCCTCTCATCTTCCTCTGCTCGCTACTGCTGCTAAGTTGAGAAATAGTTGATGCAAATCCTGGTTGTGTCAAGGAATTCAAGAAGGATTTGTATGAACAAGTCCAGTTTATTTATTTATCTAGTTAGTACCAAACAGAGAGAGAGAAGATGAGCTCCAGAATGGTCAATTTTGCTGCTACCACATGGATTTGTGTCTATGCAACCATCTCCATGTTGTTTGTATTATTTGGATTGCAAGAAATTCAGTTTTGGGCGACCTGCACTTAGTTTAACTTCTCTGAATAATCAACCATTTGACATAAATATGTTGTGTACATTCTGAACCCTCCATCATGACACAATTGATATGTATATGCAGCAGGGCAATACATAATATAAGTTAAATTCTTGCTTGCTCTGTTTGTTAACCCTTGCTTATTTATTTGTTTGTTTGGTTTGGATGCAGCAGGTGCCGTCCTTCCATGGACGAGGAGGACAACGACCTGGACCTTGACGGCGACGTTGTCAACCCCGCACAAGGCCGCTCGCACCCAATAAGTATTTTTTTCAAGTTACCGCTGCTCTGTTTTTGCAATCCGCTCGTTGTTCAGTAAACTAGCTACTAGCGTTTGTGAACACAGCCTCCTTGTTCACCAAATGAAGAATCCTCCCAAGAATTTGACCATTTTCATTTGTAAAAAATGAATGGCTGCTACTGTTTCTAGTTTTAGGTTGGGATGAGATGTGTGTTTGCATGCTTGTGCTTATGTGGTTGATGATCACATATGTATTAGTGTTGCTGGTGTTGGTCATGAAGTTTCTGTTATGTATGTTGAATTTGCAACCCAATGACAGAATTAGTATTAGAATGCTGCATGTTTATTAGGATGTGTCTGAAACCATTGGATGACCTTCCTGGACATGTTTTGTTGCTATCAATATTTGTCCCATGTTTTGTTTCCTTGCATACTTATTACCACAATCTTTACTACTGCTATTGTGATATCTACTAGTTGTGGTTCCCTCAAATTGACTAGTTTTGTAGAATATCTCTGTTCACATGTACACTACAACACCTTTGTACTAGTGTTGTTGTTTGTTGTTGTTTGGCAAACACCAGAGGCAAATCATATTTGTCATGCAGTTTTTGTAACTTGGCATTTCTATATGGCTTGTTTATATTACTCCCTCCATTCCCTTATACAAGGCCACTATCAAAAATACATTTTGCATCAATACAAGGCCACCAACAGTAACCGAGACAAAAATTAATGATGTTTTCTTGGACTAGCAACTTTTTAATACTTACATGCATGTAGTCATAATGACACATAGCTACTTCCTTCCCATTCATTCGTTGCATGCTTGTGGCGTATTAATGATCCCGGTTAACGAAAAGAAAATTTGACTTGCAAAATAGTCATTAAGTTTTATCTTGGTACCTGTAATTTGAGTTTGTGGCCTTGTATAAGGGAATGGAGGGAGTATTATACATTGTGGTGTTCCATACATTTGTTGCTGGTTGAACATGATCCTTGGTTCAATATAAAAGTAGAACTGTTCATTGCTAGTTTAATGCTCCAGCATTGATGACACTCCCTTCATGCTTGCTGACCTACACCTTGCTCGGTTGTTCTCACAGTCCTGATGAGGCCATGATGCTTACCTTGCTGGAGCGCATCAACCCCGACCATGGTACCACATCCACCCTCTTGAGGTAGCCGTGCTGCAACTGCATCAACGCTATCTTCTCGGACTAGATAAGTCTACGGTCTATCCCATTATCTTCTTTTGTTACTTGGTCGATGAGCCATGATGATATTGTGTTGATTCCCTATGTGATGCAGAAGCTATGGTGTTTTGTTTTGAGTTTGTTGTAAATTGAAATTGATAACGATTTGTGTAAAATTAATGTAGAACATATATCTGGTGATCTTAATTCGTTCGTGCCGTGCTCAATGAACCATCTAAGATTGAATCATTTTCTGCGTTCAACATCTAGAACCATTCTGGGAGTTTTGGTATTCATGCAACAACTATGCGTTCTTGTCTTTTGTGTTGTTTCTATGAGCTGGTCCTTGTGGTTATTACTGTTACATGTTACATGTAGAGATGCTTCATGATTTAGTCCCTAGCTGCTTTCTATATTTTGTTTTTATTTTGTTTCTAACTCTTTTGGTTTATTGTTAGATGCCTTCGTTCAGCCTGTATGAACATATCCAGAAATGGTGTTTCCTCTCATCGAAGGAGCCCTGGCTTGAAAGTGAAGAAGTCTGGAGTATATTTGTAGTAGTAGTTATATGTTGTGATAGTATCACATGTAATGGTGAAATGAATTATGTAAAGATTGTGCTATTAGCCAAAATTCTCATGTGGCTTGATAATTTTCATTTCTTTGCTGTTCTGACTGAAATAATTGTGTGGAAATTAAAACCTGGGCTGTCTTTAATTAGAATGTGACAAGTGGGACCTAATAGTATTTGGCATTTAAAAGGGCCATTTCCCAAATAATATTCACAGGGAAAAACCACAATTAAGGAAATGGACTGTAAAAAGGCCAATGGAGAAATAGATGCGACCCAAAAGAGAAATGGTCTCAAAAAGGATCACAGCCCTAGAAATAAAAAGGCCGAAATGTTGGGCCTGGCCCATGTGGCCGACTAAAATTAATAGAAAAAAATATAAAAAGCTAAATTATTGGGCTAGGCCCATGTAGAACAACGAATTGGATCGGGCTGAATCTTATCAACGACCTTTTTAATTGGTCGCAATTTTGCCAATTGCCACGTCGGATCCGACGTGGCCTGGGCAGATAGCTAGTGACCAAAACAGAAGGTCACATAATCCATGACTTTTTGTTTTGGTCGTTGCCTTTCACGACCTTCTCACAGAGAATGTCGTTAATTTCAGTTTACGACTGTCAGCTTTTAACCATCTGTTTTTGGTCAAAAAAGGTCGCAAATGAAAATCAGTGACCTTTCAGTGACCAATAGTGATGGTCGCAAGTTGACATATTTCTTGTAGTGAATGCGGCTGCGGGGGGATAGGGTTTCGACCCGCATCTACCCCGCAAACCTGCAGTTATACTGCTTCGGGGGTAACGTTTGCGAGCTGCGGCAAAACTTTTTACGTGCCGGACGAGTATACGGGCTCTGCTCTGGCCAGAAAATTGGGCCGAGCCCGTATACTCGGCAGAATTATGCGGGTTCGCGCGTTATGCAGAGTCTGCTAGAGTTGCTCTGATAAGAGCATCTACGACCGGGCGTCCTAGATCCGCCTCATACACCCGGCACACCCGGTCATGATTTTCTGACCCAGACGATCTCCTCAAATGGGCCTCAAACATCCGGGCTGACTGACACCTCTCTTATCCAGCCCAAATATGGGGCGTCCGGGCGCGCCCGGGCACGCCCGTCATGTAGGACTGGCGAAGGGGTCCCACGCGGACTCGTCCGGAAACCCGACGGTCCGGTGGACGCCTACTCTGTCGCCGCGATGTGAACGTCACGTGGCGCCGCTCCAGCTCGCCGCCCAAGAGCAAATCCACCTATTTAACCCGGCCGGAGTCCTGCAACCCTAGCCCATCCACCCCCGTCCCCTATTCGCGCCGCCAATCCGAACCCATCCACCTCCTACCTCTCCCGCTCCGGCCGTCTGCCCACGCTCCAGCGCTCCGCCATGATCTGGAGGAAGATCACCTACTATGCAATGCTCACGCCGGAGCATCGCTATGAGATCCAGCTGGAGATTCGGGCGAGACAAGTCGCGCGCGTTGCACGCATCGCTGTCGGCTGCCTCCGGGCTTGCCGGAGCCGGAGGAGGAGGAGGAGGAGCAGCCGGGGAAAGAGGAGGAGGAGGAGAAGCTGGCTCCGATGGAGGTGGATGAGGCGGAGAATGCGGAGCAGTCGGAGCCTGTCGGGCTTCAACATGGAGCAGGCGGACGCGGAGTTCGCCGTCACCCAGTCGGAGGAGATGACGGAGCAACAGGACATCCTGGAGTCTATCCAGAATGAGGCCTATGTGGAGGCCAACCGGGCGTTCCTCCGGCAGGAGCAGGTGGCGTCCGACGCGCTCTTTGCTGAACTTGACGCTGAGATAGAGGCAGAGGAGGCCGGAGTGGAGCAGCCGGAGGAGCCAGAGCTGCAGCTGCCGCCAATGCTGCCGGTGCCGGGCAGGGAGATCGTCGGCATCTCTGATGATGAGTAGCTAGGTGATCGACGTAGTACGTAGGTTTATTTCGTTTGCATGTTTTTGTTTGAATTTAAGAATATAGTATGAGATGTCCAGATACAACTCGTGAAATTTAAGGCATGTTTGGTCACTGCCCGCGGACGCGTTCGCGGGTATTTGAGGGCCCATATTTGACGTATCCGCCGGTAGATGCTCTAACATCACATACTTAGTAGGCCTCGACGATAATGACCTCTCGTCTAGGGCGTCATAGCGTATATTTGAGCAGTGATAATTCTGAATTTCCCCTCTGTAGTACCGGTGGTTTGGTAATTCGCTTGCCAATTACTACCCGTCGTGATTTATTGATCCTCTTTGTATTTTGTGTCAAATTTTGATCAAAATTTAATTAATAAAATGTTAATGTATGTCAGCAAAAATTATAACATTGGATTTGTATCTGAACGTAGTTTTTAATGTTTTATGACACGCATGAACATTATTTTATTAAATTTAAGGCCAAAATTTAACACAAATTTCGCAAAAAATATATTTTTTGACATAAAATATAATGAAGAGAAATAAACCAGGACGAAGGTAGTAGCTTCCATCGAGCGCAGGTTCTCGTACACTGCGTTGCAAATTAACAAACGGGTGGAATCAGAACATTCCAAGTCACACTGCTGGTTACCAAGAGTTAATCCATTGGCCACCCTTGCTGGCATGCAGTGAGTAGCATTTAGTACTACCACTGCTGTCGATTTTTCTTTGGCCGGTGTTGTCGTTTCCACAGAATACGATTCGTGGTGGTTGGCAGGATTGATCCAGTGCAGTGTATTTATTTAGTTTACAATACAATTTAGCTAGTGCTGCGTTCCGTGGATATAGTGTCAAGGATCGGAAATACCAGTAGTAAGCTGCTAGCTTGATGCCTGCGTCACAGTCAATTTGTACCCAAAAAGACCTACGGTAGTACAGTACTCAGTGCTACTTTACGTGTCAAGGGTGCAAATCGTTTCCATCACAATTGCTGCCCCGCCGAGCGCAGGTATTGTTCAGGTCTTCATGAGACCACCGGTTGCCGTCTCTGCTCCTCCGTGCCGGCGCCGTGTCCCCGGCAGGGACAGGAGCCCGGCCAGGCGGAGTAGCCTACTGCTGCACCACCGGGCCTCTGCCTGCGGCTTGTGTCAGGCGGTCGGAGAAGGTACAGGCTTCGGCCGCCGACAGTCGGGCGACAGGACGCCGCCCTTTGTGAAGCGCCAGGAGTCAGCAGTTTAATGGGTGAAGTAATGGTAAGAAACGGCACGCGTGTCCGAGCACCGTGGACGGATGGTTTCGTTCTGGCACCGTCTCCTGTTCGCCTGCTAGGTTTAAGACAGCCCTGCTGTGCGTTGCGCCCAGTTATGTTTGCCGATCCAAAAGCCTGTGAGGTTTCCTTGTGCCTAGGGCTAGAAAAAAAGGCTCGAAACTCGGCGAGCTAAATGAGAGTAGCTCGTGACTCGGATCGAATCGACTCGAACTCGAAGAATAACGAGTCGAGCCGAGCTTTAGTTTAAGATCGATAGACCAAGTTAAACGAGCAAATCTCACGAGTACTCATCTAACTCGTAAGGCTTGATACAAAAGATCAGCCACTTCCAATACAAAAAAGGATCAGCGACTCAGCACCCTACATCCCAGACGCACGACACAAGGTCCAGCCGCATAGGAGACTCATGTGTTATAAGAAAATTACAATTGTTTAGTGATATATATATGTTTAATATATACATAATCATTTATCATATTTGAGGGTTTTATGTTCATATCTTTAAAAAGCTTAACAAGCTAAACGAGTAAGCTCGCGAGTTATACGAGTCGAGCCAATTTTGGGTTTGAGCTCGTTATAGTAACGAGTCGAATCGAGCTAGCTTGTTAACGAAACGAGCTCTAGGGAGTCGAGCCGAGCTGACTCGACTCGGCTCGAATTCCAGCCTTACTATGCCGGTGCCGTTCCATAATTTCCCTTGCACTTTTACTGTTGGCAAACGTCTCCGTACCATGGAGGCATGGAAGCAGACCGGTAGCTACTCCCGCCTCCGTGCACCGCGTACTTTCGCTCCAACGTACGTGGCCATTGCGAACCAACCTTTGGTTGGATGGTTGGAGGGACCGTGGTATTCCCCGCCCATCAAGGTTCAAGTCCTGGTGCACGCATTTATTTCAGGATTTCTGGCGATGCGCATTCAGTGGGAGGTGATGTTCCCGTCGACGACGAGGTGCCTATGGTGACTTCGTAAATTTCAAGATGATTTGCTGGCTTGGTTTTTCGGAGGTGCTCATAGGGGAAGGATGAATGTGTGCGCGTTCATAGGGACGATCTATGATTTTACATTCATGGACGTTGATAAGATCCTTCCATTTAGTAGCACCTTAGGAGAGTGTACGTACGTGTATATGAACGCTTGCGTCTGTATTGTGTTTAGAAAACGTACGTGGCCATTCAATGTACCAAACTATATTTACTTCTAGGCTTTAGAGTGTCTGCGTGCAATTTATCTGGACGTGGTATACTGCAGCATATGTGGACATTCGACCTCTAGCTGCCACGATGCAGTTTTGCAGTATGGTTTGAGATATACTAATCAGGAGGCAGCCGAAAATCCATCTCGATGACCAGGCTCATCTACTCCCGCTCAAAAAAAAAATCAAAAAAATTCTAGAAAATTTTGAAAAAATCTAATGTTTTTTGGATGGTAGACAATTTTATGCGTGAGGTCCGCTCTAAGTTTCAACTAATTTGGACATCTGAGAAGCTCTCTGCAAAGAAGACAAATCGGATGAAAACAGTGCGTGAACAGTAAATATTTTTATAGATCCCGATTTTGTCTTTTTTGCTGAGAGCTGCTCAGATGTCTAAATAAGTTAAAATTTGGATCGGACCTCACGCATCAAGTTATCTATCACCCAAAAAAATTTGAAATTTTTTGAATTTTTCTAACATTTATTTTGATTTTTTTTTCTGAAAGGGGTGCAGATAAGCCCAGGAGCAGAAACTCCACGTCTGGAGGCAGCGGCATTTCTTAAACTCGTGCAGCTGACCTAAAAGTTTAATAATACTACTCAATTGACTTGGTAGAGTTGACGTCCCTAGAAGAAAAGGCGCACATATTCTGCTTGCCAGCTATATATGGCCACGATGAGCTAGGTACGTGGAAGTTAACTCGTTAAGCACAGCCTGATGTAGAAAGATGCGGTGCTTTGCGTCGGTAGCCAGCGGTCCATGCGCATAGTATAAACAAAGCTATCTCTCATCCTAGTGGTTACTAGGTTGAAACCTGTGTTCATATTTTTTAGAGAAGGATAAGATGCAACGCATGAGCCCATACGGGTTCAAACAGTGTCGACCCTCGTGATAGCAAATCCCACGAACCCTCGACCGGGAGCTATCAAGGCCACAAGCCGCGCCTCGTAATGCCGAGCCGAATATTAGTTATCCTTGTTAGATTGAGTCCTAGGACGTGCATCGTCGATTCCCATGTTACATGCGATGCACCTCATTATCGGGAACGCGCTGCGTGCATTGCACCGTACCGAGTAGAGGCAGCTGACTCTTGCACCACCAGGCTGCATAACATAAACCGCTTGTCTCCCGATTGTCAAAGGGAGAACAAAAATCCTATAAACACAAGATAAGAACTTCCCAGCTCATGCACGCCTGTTCTAGACGGACCCCGGTGAAATCATCTGATCGATGCCGCCAGATCAACACGTGGCACTTTCCTCTCGCTGTTGCCTGGCCGTGCGTCCGTGCAGTTTCTTTCCTTCTCCAACAATTTGTCGGTGTGGAAGTCGACTCCAGACGATTCTCTCCCAAAGAAAGCGATCGAGCAGGACACGCACTGCATCAGCTACATGCTTGGGCTGCACATAAGGAATCATACAAGGCCACAGCGCGAAGCTACTTGGCACTTGGCGTGGGCATAAACAAACAGCACATCCCCAACAATGCATTGCATGGCGCCTGACCAACCGCGCACGGCCAGCAAGGTGACAAAAACACAGGGAGGAAAACTCATCGAGCTGATGCATGGTCGGAACACATGCATGCATGGGCGCCTACGCATTGCATAAAGTCAGACATGTATCCCACTCAAAAAAAAAGTCAGTCATATATCAGTATATCACCAGAAAGGTCTGCGTTCTAGTAGTATATTGTGTGTGTATTGTATACACATGGCCTTGTCGTTTTGCTGTGTAAAAAATTTCGGCATACCGGGTACGTGGAGGGACGTACGTGCTCGACGTACGGCTGACGAGCACATGCAGTGAGTTCATCGTTTCAATCTGCAGCCCTTCGTGCATATGCATGCAGGCGCGCGGCGGTGCATGGCTCCTTTGCCTGCCGCGAAACGTACGCTGTTATGGATGGTGCGGTGTCAGAGTCCGATGCCAGCATCGCATGTATGCGCGCCTGGCCGTGGCCGGCCCTCTCCAAGGCTCAGCGAATTAAGTTTGGTTCCTGCAGGCTCCAGCCGGCTGAGTGATACAGTGCAACATCACACGACGTACGTGTATGTGGACGCATTCACCGGTGGTAGTTTGAGTTGGTCAGGTGGTCAGATGAATCGGGCGAGTGCACTGTCACCTTGCAAGTTTAGTACGTAGAGTGTCCATGTCCACGTCGATGCAGTTGGCGAGGAAGGAAGGAGAGGTCTTCGTGGCTGGTAGGCTTCGATGAAATGGTAACGGGAGAAGATAAAAAGTCTGGTAGGTTGAGATGCAGACAATACGTAGTGTGATGCAAATCATTTATACGAGAGATGTAGAGTTTTTT
>NC_057799.1:514585840-514588110 GCF_018294505.1 Triticum aestivum
TTTGAGGATAGAGAGATTGCTGGAGCAATCCAATTCAGCCGGCCCGTTTATCTTTGGTGGTCCAGGCCGTGGGGTGGAATGGAGAACAAAGTGAAGGTCGGGCTTTCCTTGGTCGGGCCCACGAGCAAGGAAACGTTGCACATCATCTCCAAGCCAGCCCAATCTGAGCCATCGACGGTCGTTGAGCGAGTCCGTACACTCAATCCCAACAGAAGATGTGAGACTTCACAGGAATATGGCGACTGTTGAGGAGAAAGAGGATCGAACACAGCGATCGCAGTGGCGAAGCCACCTACAAGCTGGGTAGTCAATTGACTACCCAACTTTTTTATAAAACTAGCATATAGGTGCAGAAATATTGAAACAAATTGTATAAATTCATATATTTGACCACATAGTTTTAAATTAACTACACAAGACAACATTTCTGGCACCGTCACTGAGCGATCGTATTGCATCAGCAGGACACTTATACAGAGGGGAACATCGGGCGTGGGCGCACCATGGTGATCGTGGCCAGGCCGCGTTCGAGAGGAGGCGGTCGTGGGCGCTTTGGCTAACAAAACCGCACCCACGTCTGCTACTACTACTACTCTATGGTACAAGTGCGCATAATACATGAGGTTCAACCCCCCCCCCACACGCAGTCATGACGTCGCGAGAGCCGTCTGATGAAGATCCGACGGATGCATGCGCCACGGACGTGCGCGCGGGGCTGGAGGAGGAAAGGGGCGCGGATGGGGTCGTGGAGGAGGGGCCGCTGGATGACGATCGAACGGATGGGTTTGAACCCAAATTTGGCGCGCAATGCGGATGAGTGGGCGCGGGTGGGGAGGGGCGTGGGGTGGTGCCGTTCGCTGGTTGCGCACGAATAGGGGCGGAAACGAGACGAGGAGGCGACGGCGGTGGTGTGGGTGGGAGGCGTGGCGCGGCATAAGGGAAGGTGAGCTCGTCGAACCGCACATGGCGGGAAGTGAGAACGCGGCGAGAAACAGGGTCATACACTGGTAGAAAAAAGCCCTTTAGTCCCGGTTCGCAAAGGCCTTTAGTCCCGGCTGTGCAACTGGGACTAAATATGCGCGACTAAAGACCCCTCCCCCCCTTTAGTCGCGCCTCTTACGAACCGCGACTAAAGGCTTTAGTCCCGGTTCTCGTGGCTAACCGGGACTAAAGGCTCGTCCACGTGGGCGCCAGGGGTCCGTCGGGGCGGAGGACCTTTAGTCCCGGTTCTCGTGGCTAACCGGGACTAAAGGCCTCCTCCACAGGTTTAGGGTTTTAGCCCCCCTAAACCTGGTTTCTTTTTAATTTGTAGTGTTTTATTTCTTTTATATTTTATTTTGTGTTTTATTTTAATTTTGATGAAGTTTCAGTACACATATTCTACGCTACTATATACATGCATATGAAATTTCAAACAAGAAGAATTCAAGAGGAATATATAATATATATTCAATCTCGGGTGACCATATACAACTTCGAACAAGTTTCCATACACAATTAGGATGGATGACCATATACAACTTCGAACAAGTTTCAATCTCGGGTATGCATATAAATTTTTTCGTCCTCGGTATAGTGTTCTCCTTTAGGATTGATGACTTCCCTCATGAAAAATCCTGCTAATTCATCTTGAATTGGTCGGAAGCGAGCTTCTGGACTAAGCCTCCTCCGCAAGTTATCCGTTGCCTTCCGCACGCTATCCGATGCCTTCCGCTCAGAGGTGTGTCTCCGGATGTTCTCACAAACATAGTATCCACATAGATTGGTCCCCGGTGGCTGCTTATCCACATTAACTAACCTTCTAAAATCTAGCTCATGTTTGAATTCACCGACAATTTCTTCTGAGAACCGTCTCCAAACCCTACAGGGCAAAGAAAATTAAATGAACAAGGGAGTTATTAGTTACTTGATATTAGGAAATGAACGAAAGAGACCGATCGATATAGAGCTCAAATGATTGAAAATAATTACTTTTGCAGCATTTTTCTCATGTCGGCCCAACGCTTTGGATCCGAATCCATAGAGTCCATGATTAGAACTCTGGAGGTGTGAAGTTCAATATTTAGCAAAATCCAGTGGAACCTGCGGACACGTTACATGCACAGTCATGCATAACTCATCGATTAGACATACCATGCATGGAGTAAACAAAAGAGAATGGGCACAAGAGAGAAACACTCACCCAAAATGGTAAGGAAATAGAATATGACTTTTGAGTTGATGCTTTCTAAGAAACTTGTACAAGTCTTTCTCCACGTCTTCGGGGTGAT
>NC_057799.1:514589109-514592425 GCF_018294505.1 Triticum aestivum
ATATATATATATATATATATATATATATATATATATATATATATATATATATATATATAGTGCAGGCAATGAAGAACGAGATGAGGTAGAAATAAATCACTTACAGAACGTAGCAACTCAGCACAGATTTGTCGTGGTCGCGCAGATTGAACAGCTGGAACAATTCACTCATATGAACTTGTACAGAGTACTGTTTGGTGTGATGCTCCTCTGTAACATCCGCATAAACATATTCTTTGTCGGCCCATGTTATGAATTGCTTGTACCAACGTAGCAGATTTCGCATTTGTGGTGGTAGACTCTTTTCCCGCGCAGGCTCGACGAGAGGCCCATTCCGCACATATTGTAATGCTATCTCACATACTGGCGCATCCTCAAGGCCTAAGAAGGCACGAAGATTCAAACCCATCTCGGACGCTTGTTTCATGGCACTCGCTACAGTCAATCCAAGTGCTGCTGCAGCTGCTATGATCTCGGGGTCCTCTTCCGGACCGGCTTTCACTATGAGCGGGGGGATCGATTGTTTCTTCTGCATCCCGAGCTGGTCAACTTATTTCCCACTTTTTTTACTTTCTTCTTTCTCCTCCTTCAATATTTTTGCTTGCCTACGAAGTTCATGTCCATAGTCGTCAGGCATATTCAGCTCGGCTTGGGACGGTGTCGTCAAAAAATCCTTAGCCCACTTCTTTTGCTTCTCAGTGAATACTTGCTTGGGCTCAGGCTCTTTTATCGCCTTCATATCCGCCTTCCATTTCTCATAATCAGCAGACGCGGCCAATTTGGTTTCAGCTTCACTAAGTTCCCAAGGCCTTGGGAGGAGAGGCTTCAGTGATGGCTCCGGTACCCTTGTGGTCTTAGGTACATAAGGGTCCGGGTTAATAGTCCAGGAGCGGGTTTCCTTGCTATCCGCCTGCTTCTGCTTCTTCGCTGGAGGTGGATTGGGGGGCGTCGTACCCGCCGGAGGAGGATTGGGGGGCGTCGTACCCGCCGGAGGTTGTGGATCGGGGGACGGCGTCGAATGGCGTGAAGGAGGTGTAGGTGAACCACCACGACCACCACCACCGCCACCACCGCCACCACCACCACCACCACCACCATCGGAGGGGGGTGGACTTGCTAGCCTTGGCGCCTCGTCTGGAAACACTATGTACTTCTTTTTCCATAGAATGATCTGGCGCTTGACATCTCCAAGTCTTCTCTCCCCTTCGGGTGTAGGTTTGTCAATCTCCAGGTCCTCAAACCCTTGGACTATGTCTTCCACCGTGACACGAGCATAGCCATATGCAATGGGGTTGTTGTGGTGGAGTGCTCCAGGTGTACAGGGTAAAGCACTGCCGCTAGCTACCTTCGTGGAAACGTTCCCCACGGGATAATGCAGATCACATTCTTTCATCTCCTTTACATCATCCACGGGGTAGTGAGGCTCCGGTGCACGAATCTCGATCATCGGTGCACTAGCACCAGGCGGGGCATCTGTGGAAGCCACGCTGCTTCTCCGCTGCTGGCTTCTGCGATCCGCTTCATGATCTTCATGCGGCCCTGCAGCCGATTTTTCTTTTACTAGTTCATGCACGGTCTGCTTCAACTCATGGAGTTCCGATGCAAACTTCGCCATAAGATCTGCATCCCGGTCCGTCTTTCTCTTACGGCTTCTGTAACAGTACGGGTCATTGTCCTGGGAAAACCCTACTTTCCACGGAACTTTGCCTTTGCCTCGTACACGTCCTCCGTGTTCATCATTCCCGAGGGCTGTTGTCAGTGCGTCTTTCTCTCTGTTGAACTTGATCAAGCCCTCTTGAGCTTGGGTCATTGCGTCAATAAGGGCTTGGGTGGGAGCAAACTTTTTCTTCCGGTGAACACACACCCCTGTCTCCGGGTCTAGCGATCCCCCATGCCCGTACCACCAGCTTTTGGCCCTTGGGTCCCATCCCTCTATACCTAGAGGGATTCCTCGCACCCTCAGGTCCTCCTCCATCTTCTGCCACTTAGGCTCCGAAAGGCGGTATCCTCCTGGCCCCATAATATGATGGAACTTTTTCTTACTCGCATTATCCTTATTTTTTCGATATTTCCTTGAAATGCTCCGATTGCTTTTGCCTCACAAATTCTGGCCAATCATCTTTCAGTTTCTCATGTTGTCCATTGAAATCCGGAGTCTTGCCCTTGTTGACATAGTCACGGGTTAAATTTTTCTTGAAGTTCCGGAATGCTTCGCCCATCTTCTGAAGAGCGAACTCTTTAACTAGCCTCCTCCTCTCACGTCCACCCGGAACCTCGTTACCGAATTCATCGACTTTGTTGTATTCCGGAGGTAGAATGAAATGTTCCATAAGCTTTCTCCAGCAATCCTTTTTCATTCTCTTGTCGACAAAACTGAAACCAAGACGTGCCTTCTTTGGCTCCTTCCATTCCTGGACGGTGATCGGGACGTTGTCTCTAACAACGACTCCGCATTGGTTGATAAACTTTGAGGTGTGCTGTAGGGGCTTGCCGGTTTCACTGACAAACTCAATGGCATATGTTTCTCCTGTTTTCATCGCCTTGGATTTGCCACGCTTTGTCGTACTCGATCCGGCCGAGGGCTAAAAAAAGAAAGAGAGTCGCGCGCGTTAATACATATGTATTCACATTTCAGTAAGTTTGTATCACGAGAGGCTCAATGTATATATATACCTCGCCGGAGGTGGTTGCTACTTGCAATTCGAGATCGTCGTTTGTTGACGGTTGACCTCCGTCGACAATGTCCGTTCCTTCACCTTCTTGATTATCGCCTTCTTGATCACCGTCAAGGTTCAGAAAAGAAGAGACTACATCCTCTTCTTGCTCATATTCTGAGCCCGGCACATAAGGAATCTCGTTGTTGATGATGCCCATTAAATAACGTTCAACCTCCGGATCCCTAAGCGCCTCGGCTCTATCGTCCGCCATATGTCACTCCTGCATGTAGTAAAAATTCTTTAAGTATAAAGGAATTAAAAAATAAGATTAAGGGGACATAGAGGAGGAGGAATTAAAAAATAAGATTATTGAGCACTGCCAAGTATTTTCTTTTTCCTTTTCTTTTTCCTTTTCTTCTTCCTTTTCTTCTTCCTTTTCTTTTTCCTTTTCTTCTTCCTTTTCTTCTTCCTTTTCTTTTTCCTTTTCTTCTTCCTTTTCTTCTTCCTTTTCTTCTTCCTTTTCTTATTTTGTTTTTCCTTTTCTTTTGTTTTGTTTTGTTTTTGTTTTGTTTTGTTTTTGTTTTGTTTTGTTTTGTTTTCTTTTGTTTTCTTTGTTTTTCTTTGTTTTGCTTTGTTTTGTTTTATTTGTTTTGTTTTGT
>NC_057799.1:514594143-514722993 GCF_018294505.1 Triticum aestivum
AAAAAATCAGAAAAATAAAACTAATTCATTTTAAAATCTTAAAAATACAAATAATATATCAAAAAAATCAGAAAAATAAAACTAATTCATTTTAAAATCTTAAAAATACAAATAATATATCAAAAAATTCAGTTCATCGATCCCTTGAAGGTTTGACAAAAGGTTTGATACATCATTCAGTTCATCGACCAAATACAAATCATCCGGATTCGCCATCGTACGTTTTAATTCACATGATCCATTCAACAAAGTTTGATACAATAAATTATTACACATCAATTCTTCCCTTGTGTCCCTGCTTGCTTACGATTGTGCCGTATCCATGGAGCATCCTCATCATTTAACTTAATGCTTGGGTCAGTGTTCACTTTGAAGGGCGGAATTTCACCAAACATATTATAATCTTCTGACATGTCTGTCTTGTCCTCCACTCCCATGATGTTTCTTTTCCCTGAAAGAACAATGTGGCGCTTTGGATCATCGCATGATGTACTGATCGTTTTCTTATCTTTCCGTTTCCTCGGTTTGCTACTCATGTCCTTCAAATAAAAACCCGAGCGACATCTTTGGCAAGGACGAATGGTTCGTCAAGGTAACCAAGATTGTTGAAATCCACCATTGTCATTCCGTATTGCTCGTCCACCTTTACCCCACCTCCTGTTAGCTTGAACCATTTGCACCGGAACAAAGGGACCTTAAAGGAGGGTCCATAGTCAAGTTCCCATATCTCCTCTATGTAACCATAATATGTGACCTTTCGCCCATTCTCGATTGCTGCATCAAAGCGGACACCACTGTTTTGGTTGGTGCTCTTTTTATCTTGGGCGATGGTGTAAAATGTATTCCCATTTATCTCGTACCCTTGGAAAATCGTTATAGTCGAAGATGGTTTCTTGGCCAACATGTACAGCTGATCTCCAACATCATCATTGTCATTCATTAAATGTTTTCGCAACCAACTGCCGAAAGTCTCCATGTGGGCCTTTCTAATCAAGGATTCAGGCTTCCCCGGGTTGTCCGAGCGTAAAATATTCTTGTGTTGCTCGAAGTACGGAGCCACCAAGCTGGAATTTTGCAGAACTGTGTGGTGTGCTTCAGTCATAGAATGACCGTCCATACATATCGTGGATTTCCTTCCGATCTTGCCTTTTCCACTTAGTCTCCCCTCGTGCCGCGATTGAGGAATACCAATCGGCTTAAGGTCAGGAACATAGTCAATACAGAACTCAATTACCTCCTCATTTCCATAGCCCTTGACGATGCTTCCTTCTGGCCTAGCACGGTTACGAACATATTTCTTTAATACTCCCATGAACCTCTCAAAGGGGAACATATTGTGTAGAAATACAGGACCGAGAATGGAAATCTCTTCGACTAGGTGGAGCAGGAGGTGCGTCATAATATCGAAGAAGGATGGTGGGAACACCAACTCGAAACTGACAAGGCATTGGACCACATCGTTCTGTAACCGTGGTAGATCTTCTGGATTGATTACCTTCTGAGAGATTGCATTGAGGAATGCACATAGCTTCACAATGGCTACTCGAACATTTTCCGGTAGGAGCCCCCTCAAAGCAATCGGAAGCAATTGCGTCATAATCACGTGGCAGTCGTGAGACTTCAGGTTTTGGAACTTTTTCTCCGCCATGTTTATTATTCCCTTTATATTCGACGAGAAGCCAGACGGGACCTTCATACTGCTCAGGCATTCAAAAAAAATGACCTTCTCTTCTTTGGTAAGAGCGTAGCTGGCACGACCTTGAAACCATTCCGGATGCCGGTCATCTGGGTCTTTCAAAAGTTGCTGGTCCTGCCGTGCTTCCTTTGTATCATTTGTCTTCCCATACACGCCCAAGAAGCTTAGCAGGTTCACGCAAATATTCTTCGTAACATGCATCACGTCGATTGCAGAGCGGACATCTAGGACTTTCCAATATTCTAGCTCCCAAAATATAGATTTCTTCTTCCACATGGGTGCGTGCCCGTCAACTCCCCGCGGAACTGATTGTCCGCCAGGACCCTTTCCAAAGATGACTTTCAAATCCTTGACCATATCAAATATCTCAGCACCAGTACGTTCCGCAGGCTTCGGCCGGTGATCTGCCTTGCCGTTGAAATGCTTGCCTTTCTTTCTTACGTTATGATTTCGGGGAAGAAATCGACGATGACCCAGGTACACGTTCTTCTTACAATTAACCAAACGTACACTTTCAGTCTCATGTAAGCAGTGCGTGCATGCATTGTATCCCTTATTTGTCTGTCCCGAAAGGTTACTGAGAGCAGGCCAATCGTTGATGGTTACAAAAAGCAACGCTCGTAGGTCAAATTCCTCTCCTTTGTGCTCATCCCAGACACGTACACCAGGTCTGGCCCACAACTGTAAAAGTTCATCAACTAATGGCCTTAGGTACACATCGATGTCGTTCCCGGGTTGCTTTGGACCTTGGATGAGCACTGGCATCATAATGAACTTCCGCTTCATGCACAACCAAGGAGGAAGGTTGTAGATGCATAGAGTCACGGGCCAGGTGCTATGGCTGGAGCTCTGCTCGCCAAAAGGATTCATGCCATCAGTACTTAGACCAAATCTTATGTTCCTTGCGTCAGCTGCAAAATCTTTGAACACTCTGTCGATCTTTCTCCATTGCGTTCCATCAGCGGTGTGTCTCAACTCCCCGTCGGACTTACGGTCCTCTTTGTGCCATCGCAACGACTTGGCATGCTTTTTGTTCCTGAACAGACGTTTCAACCGTGGTATTATAGGAGCATACCACATCACCTTGGCGGGAACCCTCTTCCTGGGTTTCTCGCCCTCAACATCGTCACCAGGGTCATCGCCTCTGATCTTATAACGCAATGCAGTGCATACAGGGCATTCATTCAAATTCTCGTATTCACCGCGGTAGAGGATGCAGTCGTTAATGCATGCATGTATCTTCAGAACCTCTAAACCTAGAGGGCAGACAACCTTCTTTGCTTCGTACGTACTGGCGGGCAACTCGTTATTCTTCGGAAACATATTCTTCAACATTTTCAGCAAATTTTCAAATGATGAGTCACCTACACCTTCCTGTGCCTTCCATTTTAGCAAATCCAGTGTGCAGCCCAGCTTTTTCAGACTATTATCGCATCCTGGATACAACGACTTTTTGTGATCCTCTAACATGCGATCCAAATTCTCCCTATCCTTGTCAGTTTCGCAGCGTCTCCGTGCATCAGCAATGGTCCGACCAAGATCATCAGCGGGCTCATCATGTGCCTCTTCTTCACCTTCACCTAACCCTTCCCCACCTTCAGCATCATCCTCCATGAAAGTATCACCGAAATGATCATGATAGTTGTCATCGATATCATCCCCTTCTTCATCTTCTTCCATTCTAACCCCTCTTTCTCCATGCTTGGTCCAACAATTATAGCTTCGCATGAAACCGTGCCGAAGCAGGTGCATGTGAACGTCTCTTGAGGAGGAGTAACCCTTCTGATTCTTACAGACAGCACATGGACAGATAATAAAACCTTGCTGCTTGTTCGCATTTGCCACTACGAGGAAATCTTTCAAACCCGTAGTGAACTCGCCGGAGAGTCGGGGACCGTACATCCATTGCCGATTCATCTGCATTATTATTATATAAAGTATATAATTAACCATCATGCATTTGTTAAACTAACTAGCTAGAAATAATACAAATTAAACAATGAACTACACACATGCATATTTTATCAATGACACATGAAAGGTTCAAGTTGCTAACCGCGATCGCGGAGGAAAAATAAATGAGAAAGCTCAAGTGTGGCTCGGACACTTCATATCATGTTTGTTTCAGGCTCTCGGGCATTTCATCGAACACCTTGTGTGCATAGGAGGAACCAAAAGCAAACCCACCACCCCCTTCTGAATATTGTGAAGTGAGCTGAGTGAAGTGAAGTGAGCTGAGTCCTATATATAGGGATGGGCCTTTAGTCCCGGTTGGCCTGGCCAACCGCGACTAAAGGCCTTCGGGGACCTTTAGTCCCGGTTGGCCAGGCCAACCGGGACTAAAGCCCCTCCCGTCCGCCAGCTGGATGGGCCTTTAGTCCCGGTTGGCCTGGCCAACCGCGACTAAAGGCCTTCGGGGACCTTTAGTCCCGGTTGGCCAGGCCAACCGGGACTAAAGCCCCTCCCGTCCGCCAGCTGTCGACCGAGCGCGCTGGGCCCAGATAGTTGGTCGCGGGTCTCCTCCCGAACCGCGACTAAAGACCCCTTTTGTCGCGGTTCGATTGTTTTGGGGACTAATGGGGGCGTATGGAAGCCTCTTTTTCTACTAGTGATAGCAGCTATAGCTGCAATGATCAGGTGGATAGCCGAGGAAAACACAAGGCAAAGAGCGGTGATCGAGCTTATGGCGCGTGGTGGAGGTAGTATTGGGGTAGCATAGACACCCGAACACCCAGAGGGAGGGTAATTAGGTGGAACCTCGAGGAGCAGCTCGTAGGGCGTGCTCGGAGAGCTAGCAGTGCATGGTTTGTAGTTGAGGAGGAGGGTGGCGGTGGCTAGAGCTTCGGCCCTGGTGTCGACGGGGGTTGGCGCTGGCTTGCAGGCGTCCATGGCAGCGGAAGAGGGAGGGTGGTTGGGCGCGAAGGGATTGGCTTCTTCGGCTCTGATACCATGTTGAGGAGAAAGAGGAGAAAGAGCATCGAACACAGCGATCGTATTGCATCAGCAGGACACTTATACAGAGGGAAACAGCGGGCATGGGCGCACGATGGTGATCGTGGCCAGGCCGCGTTCGAGAGGAGGCGATCGTGGGCGCTTTGGCTAACAAAACTGCACCCACGTCTGCTACTACTACTCTACGGTACAAGTGTGTATAATACATGAGGTTCAACAGCGACCACAGATCACTGCCAGACATGCGGAGCGCAGGACTCATGGCGCCATTCCCTACTGGAATGCACTATGGCTCGCTGCGTGTGGGCTCTTATAGATGATGACATATCATCTCTTTTACAAGCTACAACAGAAGGGAATGCCAAGAGATGGATTTTTTCATTGATAGAAGTTTTGCCACATGCACACGTAATCAAAAATGTTGTGACGTTGTGGGCGATTTGGTTGGCACGCCGCAAAGCAATACATGAAGGAATTCTTCAGAGTCCTCACGCCACCAACTCCTTCGTTATCAGTTTTATTGCGGAGCTTGAAGCTATTAACGAAACAAATCAGCAACAGGCTTGTCAAGTGATTGTGGCGTCAAGGAGTGCAGATGCGAGGTATGAATGGAGGGCACCAGCTTGTGGCATGGCAAAAATTCACGTTGATGGGGGGTCTGGCGAGAGTTGGGAATGGAGGATCATCAGTAGCAGTGTGTCGGGACCAGGATGGCACGTACCTGGGCTCTTCGGCGTTGGTTTTCAGCGATATTCATGACCCAGCGACACTAGAAGTTTTTGCATGCAGAGAAGCTATGGCACTTGCGCAAGACCTCTCGCTAAGGAGAATCGTTATTGCATGTGATTGCAAAACAGTGGTGGAAGAGATACATAAGGGATCGGCTGGCTCTTACAGTGTGACCATTAAGGAGATTGAAGCTTCGGCAAGGGATTTTGATAGTTGCGTTTTTTACTTTTGAAAGTCGTGTTCTGAATTTTGAGGCTCATAGTTTGGCCAAGTTTTTTTCGTCTTTAGCAGTGGGTAATCATGTGTGGCTGGGCTTACCGTATGACCCGTTTGAAATTCCTGTAACCGAACCCCGTCTTAATAAAGTGTTGGTTTACCGCTAAAAAAACAATTTCTCACTCCAACCTTAGGATTTTCCATAGTTTGGCTACGCCCATTTCTACTAAAAAAAAGGCTACGCCCATTTAGTTGCTAGGGACAGATTGCCGTTGCACTCACCAAGTGACCAGGCGTACGTACTTTGAGTCGGTCAGGTGGTCAGATGCATTGGGCGTGTGTAACCCGTACGTGCAAGTCGAGTACAGTGTCAACGTCGACGCATTTGGCTCGTAGCTCTAGAGGAAGGAAGGAAGGACCGGGCTTCATGTGAAATGGAAATGGGAGAAGAGATCACATTTGCACTAGAAATAAAATGTTTGGCAGCCTGGAGATGTAGACGGTCCATAGTACGTACATGACTACATGTACGACAAAGTGCTTTCAGACAGGATTCCAAGTCTACTACGTTTCCATCTGAATAACGTAAGACTGTAACTCAATGCTTTGCTTATTTTTTTCAGGATGTAACTGAATGTTGCAAGCAATGGGGAGTGCAAAGTTAATTCAAAGGAAGACGAAGACCCTGCATTTGCGTCCATCCCATTTTACTCCGGTTTTACCTTTTTTTGCTCTTCTTTGCAGAAAACTCTTATCCGATTTTATCATCTGGAGTAAAGGATAAAGCGGAGGGAAGAACTTTTGGCTATCATCCACCAATTCCGTCCAACATGTGTGCTCACTAAAATGTATACTTAGCTAAATTTACTTATTCTTCAAATATACTTATCATATTAGCAGTCGTGGCACTGAAGAATGAATGAGCCAACACAATTCTTTTCAAGCGGGCAGTATAGAGAGCACCCCGCGAGAATGCAAATAGGAGAACATCGCCCATATCAAGTACCAATCCATCGTCGTCGCAGAGTCGACCCGTCGATCGGTGCATGCCATGCATCAATCCAAGAGCAACCCCTGATGGGATGGAGCTTTCGCTGGTTTGGATCCTGTCCTTGAGCCGGTAGGAAACAAACTGCCGCCACGGCTCGCCAACAGTATAAACACTGTACATAACTACATCTACATGCCCCATGCTGTGCGTACGTATCACTTCATTAATTCTTTCGCGGGGAAAGGAGAACGTTGTACTACGTAACGTAATCTATATATACATACTACTTGTTTAGTAGCTAACAGTGGATCAAGAAGGAGTACTTGTTTAGTATCTATCTATCACCGCACTCGACCCATGTTCACTCCCGATCAGTACGGAGCATGCACTGCTTCCTTGCAATGCTGCTGCTCAATTTAGCTTAGACGCCGATGCTTTCCGAGTGGTCTGCTAAATTTGAATCGTAAAAGCATCGAACATCAACTTGCTAGCTTCCATTCGTACCTATCTACTGGATTGGCACCTAGGCGAGAGGCGACAAATGCAACCAAAGGGACAAGACAGCGCACCGCACGCGGGCACCGAGGCAGACGTGAACGATCAACAACGATCTGCCATAACGCCATTGCATGCGCGCGTACGCAGACCAACAATCCGTCTACTTGCGTACGCACGCGCGGGCTCGATCGGCGCGTCCCGATCGGTTCATCGCATCGATGTCAATCATCGATTCATCATTGCAGGACGAGCCCGCGCGTCCCTGTCGATCGCCCTGCAGCGGTGCCGCGCTTCGCCTTGCTTGTTCATATCCGGGCTAGCAAGCTAGCTAATTAAACGTAGTGGCAAGCATCCAACAATGGGGGATATTCTTGCAGCGCCAGCTAGAGCCGGCCTCCTCCTGCGAGTGGGCGCAACGCTAGCTGAGCATTTGTCTTGGCTACACGGTTGTTGAATGCAACGTCGTTGGCCACACATGTATCCATCTTGCACGCCCGGCCGGTCAGTAGTTTGTCAGATCACGATTTGCTGTTGTTTTGTAAGGACAAAAAAAGATGCCGACTCCGGATAGGCACCACCAGAAGTTTAGTAAGCATTCCCTCCATTTTCAAAATATTTGAAGGACTAGGTTTGTCCTAAGGCAAAGTTCTTTAGGTTTGATCAGGTCTATAGAAAAATATAATATAACATCTACTTACAATAAATTAGGTTCATTACATTCTCTATAAAGTTATTGACGCGGAAGTGAAGGCTCCTGTCGGATCACGGGTTCCGGCAAAACCTTTAAGGTTCGAACTCTGGGGTGCGCGCGAAGTTCTTTCCCTCCTACCGATCCACGCCCTAGCTCGATAAGATCTCGCGGACGAACTCGCAACACAAAGATACAAGATTTATACTGGTTCGGGCCACCGTTGTGGTGTAATACCCTATTCCAGTGTGGTGGTGGTGGATTGCCTCTTGGGCTATGATGAACAATACAAGGGGAAGAACAGTCTCCTGAGGTTGGGGATTCTTGTGTTTGGTGTGTGGCTAAGGATTGACTCTCGATCAGATGTGATCAAGCTGCCCCCTATTGTGGTGGCTAGTTCTACTTATATAGGCCCTGGTCCTCTCCCCAAATATTGAGCGGGAAGGGAGCCAACAACGGCCAATTTGAAAGGGGACAGCTAGTACAGCTTATCCTGACAAAAGCGGTCTTCGCCTGCGGAAAGCTCTGGTGGTGACGCCGTCTCGGGCTCCACGGTGACCTCCGTCCTGCCGTTCGGCTGGTCTTGGTCTTGTTGCACTGATATGGAAACCTTTGCCTGACGCCTCGGTACTCCGCGCCTGCGCTGGCCTCCTTAGCACCAAAGAGGAAACAAGGATGCTGCGCGCGCTGGCGCCCGCCTGATCCCGATCGTCATGGCTCACGTCACGAGAGCCTCGCGAGGTTTGCCCTGCCTTGATATCTCCGCTCCTCGCGAGGCAGCCTGGTGAGGCCGCTCCTGAGGAGGTCTTGCGTCGTCCTCCTCGCGAGGGTCTTGAATGCCTTGTTGATGAAGATGGGCCGTACAGGCCTGCTAGCAAAGTCACGCCGTGGGCCGCAGGCAGGCAAGTCTGGGGACCCCCTTTCCCAGAACGCCGACAATAGCCCCCGGACCCAAGGTGCGCTCGGGCTTGGCTTCGAGGCGAAGCCAAGGGTCAAGTGCGAAGCGCCGCGGGCCCTAAAAGCCTGCGGCCTTGGTCGACGCGTGGCGGTTGATTGGACGTGGACGTCTCCGCTTCCCCATGCTGCCTCGGCAACTGCTCGACTTGACAAGTCCCTGCGACATGCAAGGAAAATCATCATTGCCTGTGATCGTGGGAGGCGCCGGTTGGCCTTCTTCCGCTATAATGGGGAGGGGGCAGAGCCCCCGTCGCCCATCCCTTCTTGGTTCGCTTGCTTCTTCCTCCTTGTTCCACCGCTAGCAGCAATGGCGCCGATCCGAAGGTTTTCTGCTGGCGAGAAAGGGAAGGCCCCCCGCGATGATCCGGGGCCGCTTCCGCCGAAGAAGAGGCTGGTTCGTCGTCATGACGAAGCAGCGATGCAGGTGGTGACGAGGCCTTGGTGCGAGCGGCCTCCTCCGGGGTATCCACTACCCCTGTACGCCAAAGCCGGGGGCGCTGGAGGAGGGAGCGATGAGCGGCGCCGCCCGTGCCGCGTCCGTGGTCGCCGCGCAATGGCGATACGTGCCGTTGCTCCTGGAATCCACGCCGCTGATTCCTCGCGCGAGCTTGTGCTATGGGCGCCGATGCCTCCAAGCTCTTGGATCCGCTTCCCGTGGTTCTTCTCTGACGTGATGCCGCCGAGGGGGCCCCTCGAGCTCTGACTGCAGCATGCTGACTGCAACGCTTCGGCGACCGGAGCAGAGATCGAAACGGTCCCACCGGCAAGATCTTCATGACCCGCGGTTGGGGTGAGATCGCGCGGGTTTGCCGTGCGAGAGGCGCCCTCGCGATCCACTTTGAGTACGACGGCGCCTCCACGCTCTTCTTCAAGGTCTTCGACGCGGAGGGCCGCCGCCTGGAGTGTTGCCCTGGAGGGGAGCGCCAGGTTGACGTGCGCTCCGCTCGCGCTCCAGCAGCAGCAGCCTCTGGGAGTCTAGCGGTTCTCCTGAGCTTTACGAGACTCTGGAGAAGAGCGACGATAGCTACGTGCCCCCGAGCTCTTGCCGTGCTCGGAGCAGGGCCGTGGCGTCCAGCCACCCCGCCGCTGATTTGGATGGGGTCGGTGCCGGCCTCCCGTGGCCCACTGTTGATGATGGCGTCCGCCACGGGAGGGTGTAGATAGAATTCCCTTAAGTTCTCATTTTCGGTTTCCTGCGAGGAGTCAAGTAGCACCCCGTGGGGGTGTGTAAAGGGTCTGTATTGCCTTTTTGTGTACGTCTTCCTTATTATGAAAAATTGCGAACGCAAGTCCCGTTAAGGCTCGGTCTCCCCTTTCCATCCTCGCGATAGCTTGTTGCTCTACGTTGACAGGTCCCGATCCCCAAGCAGGCTACAGCCGTCGCTAGTATGCCAGGTCGTGTGCCATGGTCAAGGCCAGGAGGTGTGCGGCCCGAGGTCCAGTAAGAGCCCCTGAGGCGCGATACTCAGGAGGTCCCCTTTAGTGCTCAAGCAGCCATGGTAAGGCAAGAAAGGGAGGCGACGTGGCCGCAACGGGGCTGCGGCGTGCGTGACCCTTAGGCTTCATCAATCAGTCGATCTGGGCGCGAGACTTATCTTGGCGGTTTGGGGTCGATTCCTTGTGATGCGCCAGGCTGGCGCGCAAGCTTCCACAGCATAGCTAGGTTGGGCCCATACGAGCCTCCCTCCTCCCGTGCTCTCCTTAGTGCTCTACGTCCTCAGGTCCCGGCCCTCGAGCGAGCTCAGCCACCGCTGGTATGCCAGGTCGCGATGGCGTGGTCAAGGCCAGGGGTGAGGGCTGGAGAGCCAGTAAGAGATCCTGAGTCGCGATGCTCAGGAGCCCCCCTTTAACGCGCAAGCGGATTACACAAGAGAATAGGAAGCTTGCGGTGCCGCCTGCTATCCTCCTCACGAGATCCCTGCGAACCAGCACAAGGAAGAAACATGGTTTTGCCGCTTCGGTTGCCAGCCTGTCACTGGTTGCTCCGCGACGGAATGAAGGCACTGAGGGCCTGGTGAAGTGACATGCGCGGAGCATGCCGCGAGCCAGAGCTCGACCGCTCAGGTTTGTCGACGTGGCAGGGACGGACCCATGCACCAGCGCCGTGCATGTGTGAGTAGCCCCCGAGGGAGGTGATAGTTGAGCAGGCAACAGCCATGGACAGGTTAAGCATGAAAGACAGATCAGCTTGGGTAAATGCGGAAAGATACACGTCACTTGGGTCAGACCCGAGCGGCTTGGGGATGATGCAGCCCGAGGGGCGCCCCCAGCAAGGTAAGCTAAAGACATAAGCAAAAGGGATACACGCCACAGGGACGGACCCATGCGGCCTGGGAATAATGGAGCCCGAGGGGCGCTCCCAGCTAACGAACTTGGAAAATGTCACCTGGTTGTCGACGAAGGAGAGTTGGTGCAGCTGAAGGCGTGCCGCGAAGGGGTAGCTCCTCACGAGCCACCGGGGCCCTGAGCCTCGGGAGGCTCTGGGGGCTCAGGCGGTTCTTTGAGGATCGTCTCCATCTCCGCCAGGAAGGCGCGGTGCCTGGCCTCCTGAGCCGCCAGGGCGCGCCGCAAGTTGCGCTGGTAGACGAACGACACGCTCGGCAAGCCAAAAGGCATGCGAACGTAGTTGTGCGGTGAACCCTCACATCGGCCCACGCGCAGAGGCCAGAAAAGCTCCTAAGAGGCGGTCCTGTTGAGCCCTGGGACGTCGACGCAGACGCGCAGCCCCGCATCCTCGCCTGGATGGGGAGCTGTGCCTCGTGAGCGGCGGTCGCCGCGCATGGCCCTTGCGTCTTGTAGTTCCTGAGTGGCCCTGGTGATGAACTCCTGAGCGGTGGGCGCTCCTTGCCCTGTGTTCTCCTGAGGGAAACGTGCCTTGAAGCACGCCTCCAAGTGGTGCCCGAGCGCCTCCCTCGTGATGTGGGAAAGGTCTGAGGCCCTCAAGGAGAGAGCCCCCGAGCCTTGCCCGAGGAGGGCGCCGGGCGCGCCTTCCTATGCGATGGAGGGAGGCGCCCCTGAAGCGGGCGCTGATCCTGACGAGGCTCGAGCTATGACGCCATCCTCCTGAGATCCTGCACGGCGCAACTGCTTCTTCTTCTTGGGGAGGGCCTCAGGAGGGCCCTCGCCTTTGCTATCGGGGTCGTCGATTGCTGCAGCTTGAAAGGCACGCTTGAGGGAGCACACCGCGTCTCTTTCTTCGCACGGGACTGTGATGATTCCGCCACTTCCTGGCATCTTGAGGACGTTGTAGCCGTGGTGCGTCACCGCCATGAACTTGGACAGGGCTAGATACCCAAGGATGGCGTTGTATGGCAGACGGATGTGTGCGATGTCGAAGTCGATGAGCTCGGTGCGGTAGTTCTTGCGTTCCCCGAAGGTGACAGGGAGGCGGACCTGCCCTATCGGTGTGGTGGAACCGTCGGTCACTCCTGAGAAAGGCTTGGTAGGCTGAAGCTGGTCATATGGCACTTGGAGGCTGTCGAACGTGTCGACGGACAGGACGTTAAGCCCTGCACCGCCGTCGATGAGGGTCTTGGTAACTTGCACATTGCTGATGACTGGTGAACAAAGCATTGGGAGAGCGCCAGCGGTGGCTGCGCACTTGAGTTGATCTGCCGAGTTGAAGGTGATGGCGCACTGGGACCACCTGAGCGGGCGTGTGGCCTCGAGCTTGGGGAGGACTGCGTTCACTTCACGAGCAAACTGTTTGAAGACACGCTGCGAGGCTGGGGCCTGGGCTCCGCCCAAGATGCAGGCGATAGCGCGCGGCTCCTGGAAGCCCCCAGCCCCCTCGTCTTGATGGTGGTCGTCGTTCCTTCTTGGCAGTGGCGGCAGCGGGGGAAGACCGGCGTTGCCCTGAGGTCGATCCTCACGAGGCTGGTCTCTCCAGGCACCCTCGCGAGGATGATCCTGCCAGCGGTCCTCGCGAGGCCTGTCGCGCCACTCCTGGCGCGGGCCACGGTCGTCCTAGCGTCCGCTGCCACTTCCTCCTCCTCGGCCGTAGCCCCGGTCGCCGCGTTCGGGGCGCCGACCGAAACGTCCTTCACGAATGGCTCTGAGCTCTTGACAGTCACTGGTGTTGTGGGTGTTCAGGTTGTGGAAGGCGCAGAACGGTCGGCTGTTCTTGGATGACTCGGGCTGATCTCTGCCTCGCTTGGTGTCCGGCTCCGCTGCGAGCACAGCTGCTTCCTTGCGCTTCACGTCCTTGGCCTTGGCCTTCTTCTCCTCTGCACCCGCAGCTGGCAGCTCGAGGAGGGAAAGGCGCCCCTCCTTCGCTCTTGTGCACTTGATCGCCAGGTTGAACAGCTCCTGAGATGTGCACAGCTCCTCGTGGATAGCGAGCTCTTCCTTCATCTTGATGTCGCGGACGCCATCGGAGAACGCGGAGATGGCCTCATCCGTCACCTTGGCGATCTTGAGGCGAGTGTTGTTGAAGCGCTGGATGTACTTCTGGAGGGTCTCTCCTGGTTGTTGCTTGATGCGGCAGGTCACCCGCGGCCGGCGGGCGGTCGCGAGTGCCCTGGAAGTTGGCGACGAAGCGGTCGCGCATCTCGTCCCAGGAGGAGATCGAGCCTTGAGGCAGGTTCAGGAGCCACGAACGGGCGCCGTCCTTGAGTGCCATAGGGAACCAGTTCGCCATGACTTTCTCGTCGCCGTTGGCCGCTTCGATGCTCAGCTCGTAGAGCTGTAGGAACTTCGCGGGGTCGAGGGTGCCGTCGTAGCGAGGAGGCAGATCCGGCTTGAACTTACCTGGCCAGGCGACGCTACACAGCTCGGGGGTGAAGGCGCGGCAGCCGGCCGTGGTTGCCGGGGCCCGTCTCGGAGGTGGAGCTTGGTCTTGATGAGGCCCGCATGCCGCCACCGCTGGTAGCGCGCGGTCTTGGCGAGGCGGCGCGGGGAGCGCAGGTGCAGCTTCTTGCGGCCGAGGAATTTCTTGGCAGCTTCTCTCTTCGCGCAGGGGCACCGGGCATGGTGGGTCGCGTCGTGCGGCCGCGCGCCTTGGCGCCAAGGCACCGTCTTGGGGCAGAGGTGGTGGAGGCGCTCCATGAGCCATGTCGCCCGTGGTTGGCGAAGGGCGAGGCAGAGAGAGGGACGGCGCCGGGGAGCCCCCTGCGGCGCGGACGAGCTCGGCGACGCGGTCAAGCCAGTCCTCATAGAGGTCGTCAACCGGGCGGTAGCGCAGGAGCTCGTTCACCATGAGGAGCGTGGCCTGCGCGTCCATGGGAGCGCGACGTGCGTGGGACGAGGAACCGGCCGGGGTCAGCGATGGTGTGGCGGTGCGGCCGTCCTGCCGCACCGACGGGTGCAGCGAGGACGCTTGCTGCTCGTTCCCCGCCGGGCCGGTGGCGCCGTTGGCGGCAGGAGACGGAGAACGACGAGGTGGCCCGCCGACGGGAGCCGTCTGAGCAACGCGAGCGGTAAGGGCAGCCCGGCGCTTAGCTCGAGCGCGGCGAGCGTCTGCCATGGAGGCGACGGAGCGACGGAGCGCCGATCGACGGAAGGGAAGCTACGGCGCACCCCTACCTGGCACGCCAAATGTCGGATCACCGGTTCTGGAAAAACCCTTAAGGTTCGAACTCTGGGGTGCGCGCGAAGTTCTTTCCCTCCTACCGATCCACGTCCTAACTCGCTAAGATCTCGCGGACGAACTCGCAACACAAAGACACAAGATTTATACTGGTGCGGGCCACCGTTGTGGTGTAATACCCTACTCCAGTGTGGTGGTGGTGGATTGCCTTTTGGGCTGATGATGAACAATACAAGGGGAAGAATAACCTCCTGAGGTTGGGGTGTTCTTGTGTTTGGTGTGTGGCTAAGGATTGACTCTCGATCGTATGTGATCAAGCTGCCCCCTATTGTGGTGGCTAGTTCTACTTATATAGGCCCTGGTCTTCTCCCCAAATATTGAGCGGGAAGGGAGCCAACAACGGCCAATTTGAAAGGGGACAGCTAGTACAGCTTATCCTGACAAAAGCGGTTTTCGCCCGCGGAAAGCTCTGGTGGTGACGCCGTCTCGGGCTCCACGGTGACCTCCGTCGTGCCGTTCGGCTGGTCTTGGTCTTGTTGCACTGATATGGAAACCTTTGCTGACGTCTCGGTACTCCGCGCCTGCGCTGGCCTCCTTAGCACCAAAGAGGAAACAAGGACGCTGCGCGCGCTGGCGCCCGCCTGATCCCGATCGTCATGGCTCACGTCACGAGAGCCTCGCGAGGTTTTCCCTGCCTTGATATCTCCGCTCCTCGCGAGGCAGCCTGGTGAGGCCGCTCCTGAGGAGGTCTTGCGTCGTCCGCCTCGCGAGGCTTGGCCCCTCGCGAGGGTCTTGAATGCCTTGTTGATGAAGATGGGCCGTACAGGCCTGCTAGCAAAGCCACGCCGTGGGCCGCAGGTAGGCAAGTCTGGGGACCCCCGTTCCCAGAACGCCGACAGCTCGGGCGTTCCGGCAGTGCAACGTCGCTCAGTGGGGGATGCCCCACCGAATCATCCTCCACAAACTCGAGGATGTCAAAATGAATCCTGCCGGACGAACACGACGAAGATACCATCTGCACCATTGCTTCGAGGGACACTGGACACACAACGGGTGCCAATTGTTGTGGTTATTTCCCTGATAATATGTAACGGGTGTGTTTGAAGGAGCTTAAGACTATCGAAGTAGACCGGAGTACGCACGAGGAGTTAGATAGGTTCGGGCCCTGTGCTCTTGAGGTAATACAGTACTCTTGTGTGTGGTGGTTTTGCTCTTGCATGTAAATCTTACAAGGATGTTCAACCCTCAGCCCGGTGCCCCTCTCCCAACTTATATGGAGTGCGCTAGGAGGGGTGCCATGACGAGTCGGTATTAATGACCGCAATAATGGCCCAAGAATGACCGATTGTTTCCTAGCCATAACTAAGTAGCAACGACCGAAATTAACAAGATATACAGCCGTTGGGTAACAACCGCACTTAACGCGTAGTGGAGATCCTGGGCGATGCCTCCGTTAGCCAAGTGACCGCTGCCCTACCCGTAACCGATGACTTAAGGGGAAGATGCCTGACTAGAGGTTTGACACCGACCGATAGATGAACCTTACTAGGCTGACCCATGTGTTAAACTCTTCATGGTCTTGTGCCGTTAGCTGGGCCGTCTATCATCGTGGGCCTCCCTGGTAGGCATCCCCTCGTTAGACGGCTAGCTCGTAGCAGCAACAGAGAGAGCAGCAGCAAGCGCCACTAAGGAGGATCTGGTCAAATGTCTGGAGTAGTTCTAAATAGTGAGACCAAAGCTAAAAAAAAATAGTGATCTCCAATGGGGAAATAGAAAACAAATAAAAATGGGACATCACGCAAGTCATTGGTGGCGGGCCAACTAACGTACAGGGTATCTGTGATAGGCCGACCCAATTACCATCAAGTTGTTCCATCTCAATGGGGGTTGCTGGGCATTAGTTCTCTTGGGTGAACATAGCGGTTGCTCTTTTTCTTTTTAGGAAACTTGTTTTTGGTTTGTTGATATTTTTCTAGTTTTGGTTGTTGTTTTTCCCTGTTTTTCTTGTTCAATTAGTTCTTTTGTATTTGATATTCTTTTCTTTAGAAAATACACAAGCTTTTTTAAAATCATGATTTCACAAAAGCTTGTGACTTTTTTTTCCAAATTTGCAAGATTTTTTTAAAATGAGTGAATATTTTGAAATTTGACAACTATTATTTTTAGTTAGTGAACATTTTAAATTCATGATTTTTTCAAAATTTCATGAACATTTTTTAATTCGTGATGATTTCTTAAAATTCTTGACCTTTTCAAAATTTGTGGAATTTTTTCAAAATTCATTCATGAACTTTTATCAGTGATTTGTTTTCAAATTCCTCAACATTCTCGAATGCGTGTGAATTTCCTAAAATACAAGTTTTTTAATATTCAATCATTTATGAGTAATATGGTTAATTCACAAAAAAGAATGATACAAATTCATTTAAATTAAATGGAACCTTTTACAAAAAATATAAATTTAAAAAGTAAAAATCCACCAAAATAAACAAAGCGGCCGAACAATCAGCTAGAAAATACAAAATTCGCAAGTGGGGGAAGCCGATGAAGTGATACATGGGCCGCAGTTGCACTGGTCTATTAGCAAAGGAGTTCCTGCCAACCAGGCGATAGAAATTATCCGTTGATGGCCTAATGGCTGTTCGGCCTATGCCACATCTCAGGATGTGCTTTTACTTTCATAGATTTTCAGAGATCTTTTGGTCCATAATTGAGCCCAGATCATATTCGAGGAGGGCCTGGCGTCTGCATTCTCCCCATGAAAGAAGTACTATGACTATGTACGTGAACAGCGAAAGGTCCTATATGACGCGCATTCGTCCGATAGATGCACGCCGCTCAAGGAGGTCCCCTGACTAAGCCGGCCCAGAATGAGTGTCTGTATCGAAAACAATGAAAAAAATGCTATAAAAACTAAGGCACGCGCGAGAGGGATCAAATTAAGGATAACTTGGCGGTAATCGGTGGTGCCTGGCCAATGGAATAGATGGAGATTGGTGTCTATATATGCAGGGCGGTATATAAGAACTAACAATGGTGTCACATTTATTTTCCAATTTGAACAAGTTTTTTTTTGGAAAAAGTAAATATTTTTTACAAGACAAATATTTTTAAATTTGTGATTTTTTATAAAAATATGAAAATTATTTGAACTTGTAAGTCTATGGAAATCTCAAACATTTTTTAATCTTGATTATTTTGGAAACATGCGTCATTTTGAATTCTTGATCAAATTTGAAGACACGTACATTTTTCGAAAACATATTTTTTTTGCAAACTGGGAACCAAATTTGGAAGTAGGAACATTTTTGGAAGTTCTGAACAATGTTTGAAAGCACGATCATTTTCTAAATTCCTGAATAATTTTAGAAAAAGCAAACAATTTTCAAATATCTAACCGAAATTTGGAAAACAGATTTTTTTGAAGTTTTGAACATTTTATAATAAACCCCATCATTTGATGACATTTATGAACATTTTTCGAATTTGTGAACAAAATTTGCTGAACCATTTTTGAAAAGCTGTAACATCTTTAAATTTCCAAACCTTTTTTTGAATATCTAAACAAATTTATGACCGGGAACATTTTTTAAGTGGTGAATAAACTATCATAAACACAAGTATTTTTTGTATTTACAGACATTTTTCGGAAAACATAAATATTTTTTTGGAAAAAAGGGAAAAGAAAAGAAATAACAAGAAAAAAAGAAAGGAAATAAAAAAAACTGGTTCAAGAACCTGCAAGAAGGTTCCCAAAATTGAAAAAAACCGATTGGGGACCCTCCTAGAAGGTTCCTTAAACATAGATCGCTTAAACGCTTTAATGGGCTGGCCCAGATGAACGCTCGCTCGCCATGCATGTGCGAACGACGAAATTTGTGTATCTTTTTTTCCGTGAACTGCGTAGCCTTTAGTTGAGCCTTCCGACTAACCTGTGATAGACAGCGAGTTGAGAATACACTCACACATTTGCCCGTGCATTGCAACGGGGGAGTATTTGTGTATCCAAAAAAGTTTCCGCAACGAGGAGCCGCAGTCTTCTCCCGGGTCATATTTATCCTCAGAGATCTTGATAATGTTTGGGTTGGTCGGCGTCACGGCGACCACCCAACTCGTGTCCTTTTTTTTTCCTCCGGGTCCACCTCCGATTTGGAGTTGTGGCTGCCTCGTCATTTGGTGGCTGTCCTGCGACCTTCGGGGGATAGTTGCTTCGTCCACTCTCTCATACGATGGAGTAACCGAATGGATTACTAACTGTAGCACATAAATCCTATTTTGTTTGCATAAATATCCCTTCTTTACCAGGGCTTATCTCGGCCAGCCCACTAGCAGGCCCCGAAACAGGCTTTGTTTGTAAGGTATGAGTAAAAATCTAAAAAAGGGCGCGTCGAAGAATCGAACTCACAACCTCAAAGATCCTACCACATGGTGCTAGCTATATGAACAAACGCATCATGATATCCATGGCCAGCGGCAATATTTAAGAACATACTGTAGTGTAAGATTCCAATTTTTTTTCTTTTTTATTTCCGAATATTTTTAGAAACGTGATTTTTTTAAATTCCAAACATTAAAAAAACACGAAATAATTTTCAAAAATTCCTTATATTTGGAAAAACACGAACAAAATTCTAAGTGAGAAGTTTTTTTGTAATTAACAAAAAGTTTTGAAAACATGAAAGTTTTATAAAGACACAACTTTTTTTTGAATTTGTGAATTTTTAAAAAAGGAAACATGTGTTAGTAAAATAGTTTTTTTTAATTTGGATAAAATTAAATGCATTTTTTTATTATTTGAAAATTCCAAATATTTTTCAAAACGTGAAAAGTATTTTGGAATTCTGAATATTTTAAAAACTTGAACAAAATTTAAAATTCAAATTATTTTTTAATAAATTGAATTTACTAAAAAGGGGAAAACAAAAAACAAATTTAGTGGAAACAAATAAAGAGGAAAGAAATTGACAGAGGAGCGGAAAAAGAAAAATAGAAAAAAACACGGAAAAACAGAAATGACCGGCCAAGTCTTGGGCACACGTGCAAAGCCCTGGCATGTGGCAAATAGAGTTTTCCTAGCTGCATGGGCAGGAAAATAAGTGGGCTGGCTTCACTGGGCCATAACACGCGCGTCCCATGTACGAATTTCTGGACAAACCGTTTATATAGCAGACCGATAGAGAAAAATTTACTACCACCCCGGATAGATTTGTTTTTCTTTTCGACAGTGAACGGACAAAAAAATTAGAGAAAGGCACCTTCCTTTAATATTGCATATAGACTAGCACATATGTCCGTGCGTTGCAACGAGAGAAGTAATTGACATGTTCACCAAAGCGTATATCAATGCGACGCGACAACATTCGGACGGTGCCACCTCACGGCAGATGGGATACACACGCCGAGGTTGAAATTTACTCCCTCCTTTGTTGTGGTTATCTTACGAAAGTCTTAAAAATGGACTACTAACACAAGATTGATTGACTCCGGAAGGATTCATTCATCAACTATAGGTTCTCCCCCTCATAGCAACAATCCTGAAATATTGTCTTACATACCCGCTTAATTTGTATTAACACAACCATCCATGCAAATCTAACAATTTTATTTATTTAGAGCCTATGAGCCATGCTAGCCCAAATCCATTTAATTCTTCGCTCCCTCCGTTCCTTGGTTCTTGAAGTGGCTTCCCAATTTGTACATAGTTTACAAATGTATATAAATTGATGTATTCTCATGCAAAGAGTCGAGGTGAGAATTTTTAATTAAATAATGAACCTATTTTTTTAGCACGATCACATGCTAGGTCAGCTGGTTGGGGCCTTTGCGGTCATGAGTTTCAATCACACAAAGCACAAATATTTTTCGATGCTCCTTAGTCTGCAGAAAAAAGAGTGCAATGCAGGCCCTCCTAACATATTTTATTTAAAATATCTAGCCAATTCAAATGAGGTAAACACACACATATATATTCGCTACTCCTAAGTCTATAGAAAGAAAGGTGCACTGCAGACCCTTCTAGCATACTTTATTTAAAATATGTAGCCAGTTTAAATAAGGTAAAAAACATTTAATATTCCATAGCAATTAATTAGGTTAATTAAGGTTATGCCCTAAAAAGAAGTTTATATTAGTTAACATGAACGACTAGTAGCACGGTTGGAAACAAGCATTTTTTTCATCAAATTATATATATAAATTATTTTAATCCGAGTTAAGGTTGCAAAGTTATAACATGATCATTTTAGCATATTCTCTGTAAATAATAAAGATCAGGGACCTAAACGGGCTGAAACAGAGTGAATTAGGCCTACTGTAGTTGAACGTGAAATACTAACCAATGCCCTGGTGCGTGCGATTGTGGGTACAGAAGTTGGGCCAAAACCCAACAGATAGAGAGAAGGGAGAGGGACTTAATATTGGACCGCAGATTATTTTAAACAGCGGGCTCTTTATAAAAGTACGACGGCAGACGGGCAGAAATACTCCGTACTTTATTAATAGGTATAGATATAGACTTGGTTGCTTTTTTTTCACCAATGCGATGGAATGCCCGGAACGAAAGAAGAAAAAAGATATGCACCCAGGCTTCTTCTCGAATGAAACTTCTGGCCCTCCAGATCGAGAAAAAACAAGACACATAGTCATAGGCAATGGTAATCAGGTTGACAGTCTGAGTCTGAGAGGAGAGCGGCGGGAGCGAGCCATCAAGCGCAATCTACATATGCAGCGCGGTATATAGATTATCAATAGATATTTTGGAATTTGAACACGTTTTTTTTGGAACAAGTGAATATTTTGTACAAGACAAATATTTCAAATTTGTGAACAATTTTATAAAAGTGTGATCATTATTTGAACATGTAAGTTTTTTTGAAACCGCAAACATTTTTTAATCTTGATTTTTTGAAAACAACACTCATTTTCAAATTTGAACAAATTCTAAAACACCTTTTTTTTTGCAAAATGGGAACAATTTTCCAAAAATTTCCAAAATTTGAAAGGAGAACATTTATTTTCATCTGTGATTTTTTTATACTTCGAACAAAATTTTGAAAAGGCAAATATTTTTCAAATTTTTGAAAAAAATGAAGTAGGAACATTTTTTGAAGTTCTGAACAACGTTTGGAAGCACATTTTTTTTCTAAAATCTTGAATTAGTTTTGAAAAAGCAAACCTTTTTGAATATTTAACCAAAATTTCAAAACCAGAACATCTTTTGAAGTTTTGAACATTTTGTGATAAACACAACCATTTTATGAAATTTACAATTTTTTTTATTTTTAGCAAGAAGGTGGAACTTTTTTGAACTGTTGAACAAATTTTGAAAAGCAGTATCATTTTTAAATTCCCAGTTTGTAATATGTGAACTAAATTTGAGACCAGGAACATTTTTTAAGTTGTGAAAAATTATGATAAACGCAAAAAAAAAATGTATTTACCCACATTTTTTGGAAAACACAAAAAATAAATTTGAAAAAGGAAAAAAAAAAGAAAAGAAATCACAATAATAGAAAGAAAAAACCGGTCCAGGAACCTCCGAGAAGGTTCCCAAAACCGAAAAAACCAGTTGGGACCCTCCTAGAACGTTGTTTAAACATGGATCACTAAAACGCCTTAACGGGCCGGCCCAGATCAACGCTCGCTCGCCATGCCTGTGCGAATGACGCAATTTTTGTATCTTTTTTTCCGTGAACTGCGTAGCTTTCAGTTGAGCCTTCGGACTAATCCGCGTGAGATAGGGAGTTGAGAATACACTTTGTTGCTTTCTTTGTTTTCACCAATGCGATGGAATGCCCGGACCGAGAGAAGAAAAAAGATACGCACCCGGGCTTCCTGCACCTGCACAGTCCGGCGACCGTTTTGGCACGAAAACTGTCGGCCCTCCGGATCAATCAACAAAAAACAGGAGACGCAGACGCAGAGTCGCAGACAATGGGAATCAGGTAGGCAGGCTGAATCTGAGTGGAGAGCGGCGGGAGAGAGCCATCAGCCGCGGGGCCCCGACCGCAATAGCGCCAGGAACTCACCTGATCGGAACCACCAGACCAGAGGCAGCAGGAGGATGTCAAATTCCAGCGCCGAGGTCGACCCGCGAAAGCGACCTCCACGATCGATCATCGTTCATCCCTCTCCCACAAGGACAGTGCTCTGCTCCGGGTCACACACCTTGGCCCCGCCTTCGCCTCCTCCGCGTAGCTTGCGCCGTCGGGCCGGCGCGTGGCCCCGTCCACCGGGAGACGACGAAGAAGCCACTGCCGTGGTGCAGGAAGGCCGTCCGTCCGTCCGTGCGCGCCGCACTTTGGCCGCCGCCGGCCGGCACGCAGCGCGCACAAGTCAATCCCTGCTACTGCGGGCGCGTGCGGCTGCCATAGCCTTGCCGTGTCTCGGCTCGTGCAGGAATATGCATGGACAGCGCCATGGTTGGGCCGGATACGCGGCGGATTTGATTTGACCTTCAAGCGCCAGCAGCACCACGATCTTCCGTCCGTCCGTTGGGCTATTCTTGCGACCTCTGACTCGAGAGAGGCTGACCGGTCGAGAAACTGGGCACGTCCTGTGCCCGAGTGGAGGCGGTGAGGAGGTGAGGTCACGACGGCGACGGTTGGAGACGCGCGACGACCCGGAGTTGAAATCCGGGGCGCGCTGTCGGGCGCCGCTGTTGTGCTAACCTGTCCATGTCCAGCCTCGTCTGGGCCAATCGCGGGGCTCGATTAAGCGTGCCAACGGGTTTTCCTTCCGTGTGATGGCGAGCGAATCCACTCAGGTTTTTATAAATGGGTAGCCGTGAAATTCTCCACCGCTGGCCGTTTGTGGATGCTTGCGCTGGCGATCGCGTCGCCGTCTTCCTTTTCTTCTGATTAGATGTCTGAAGAGATCGTCGGTCAAGGACAGACGTATTGCGTCTCTTCAAAGCGCGTGTGTATGCTACGAGTGTGTACACAGTCAGAGAAGATGTTTGGAATCCGCGAAGGCTGTTCTTTGTTGAAAGGAAAAGCCAATCCTCGCATTTTCGCCGCATCTCTTATTCCCGCGGCGCGATCCGAGTGATGCAGGAAAAGTAGTAAATCCACCAAGGGAAAAGGTCTTGCTCGGAACATCCCTGTATTCTCCACCGCCTTCGGATGAGGCAGCGGCACGGCAGCATGCATCTGCGGAGCTAACACACTGTTAGTGGTTTTCGAAAATCCAAGCAGACCATGTGTATCCATGTCTGCGTGCTAAACACTGTGTGTTGAAGCGAAAATGGGCCGATGCATCATCCATGCCATGCCACGACGGCTCCCACATCTTCTGTTCTGAACTCTTCTTGTGAGACTGTGGTGACCATAACCATATATATGTATTATCCATCTTCAAAGCAGCTTGACTGCGGCTTGACCATCACGCGTGACCAAACAGCAGTTTTATACTAGTAGTACAGGGCCGGGACAGGAAGAGAACAAAACCCACCGTTGTCCCGTTCCCAGTTCGATCGTTCCCCAAGTTGTTGCTTCGGAAACCCAATATTCTCCTGGATCGCAACGTCCCAAGCAGCTAGAGACAAGACGAGGGAAAGAGGAAGAGGACGAAGTGTGCGGTGAGCTGAGCAGACATGCTAATGGCCGGTTCTAATACTAACAATCACTTGTAAAGAGGGGTCTGCGAGATGCTAGTACGTATTAAACTAGGAGGGATAGGAGGGCGATTGAAAGCTGCAGTCGGCCTGCCTGCCTGCCCGTGAAACCCAGAGGATCGTGGAATTCCATGCGTTCCTTTCCGCGGATCACAGGCATTGGATTCTTGCGACGTACGTCTGGTTGCCGCGTGGAGTGTGCATCGGACGGGGACCTCCTCCTCCTCTTGTCGTTTCAGTTTCGTACTAGCACTACTCTGGTTATTACCACTCCACTGATGGCGGGAGATACACTCCTACTTCCTCCGTTCACAAATATTTCCTCCGTCCCAAAAGCTGCTTTTGAGGATGGAGGGAGTATAAGGGCCGGTTCTTTTAAGTCGCTCCATGAAAATAAGCTGCTCTCGAAATAAGCCCCAAATAAGCTGTTGTGGAAATGAGTCCATAAAAATAAGCCATCTAGTTCTTTCCAGATTCTGTCATTCAGCGTATTTTCTCACGTCACATGAAGAGTCTGTAATACCCTTGAACTATAATTTAGGACTTAGTTACACTAACATCATTGTCTTGTATATGAATATCACAAAATGTTAAACACCATTACAATACACATGTTTATACCACAATCATCAACAGGACAATGTACGGAAAACGCTCACTGTCCAATAGATAAAAAAAAAACCTTACTAACTAACCACAAATACTTAGCAATAGGAAAGAAAAAATGAATCAATCAATTTGACGTACAGAAAATGGATCAACCAATTTGACATCACAATTTGATGTATAAAAAATGGACCAACCAATTTGACATCTGGATGTCAATTTGATCATAAGTAAAAAAAAGGCTTGCAGGCAATAGCTCGAACACCATGCGGGTCCGCCAACACCGAAGCTAGGTCAGCAGGGGCCAGTGCGGGATAGACGGAGATGCAGGGGGGAGGGGAGGCAAACTCGCCGGTGATGGCTGCTCCCGCTCGGGCTCGAGCTCAGAGACGGTGGATCGAAGGGGAACGGTGGGGGTGCATGACCAGGGCCTTGGTGATGGTTGCTCCCGCTCGGGCTCGGGCTCACGGCCAGCTGTAACGTGGCCTCTGTCCTCGGCGGCAAGCTGCTGATGGGGCGCACGTCGGCGGCTCGAAGAGTGGTGGCCGTGGAAACCATATCGGGAGCTCGGGACGAGCTCCCCTCCTCCTTTATGTTCTGGTTGCACACGTGGGCATGGCCTTTTTTCGATCGGGTTCGTGGGCAGGTCACGCGGTGGCATTCTGGCAATTATTTGCACCAACTCCAGGGGCAACCACATATACCACTTCATTTTCAAGTAGCTTCTCAGGGGTAGGGATGAAAATGGAGTGGAAAGCTTCCGCTTTTCCGGAGGAAAAATGGAAACGGAGAGGAAATATGAAAACGGAAACGGAAATTTGCAAAATGGAAATGGAAGTGGAATTTTTTATGCGGAAACGGAAACAAAAATGAAACGGTGTTTTCCGGTGGAACAAACGTGGAAACGGAACTTTCCGTTTCCGTGAATATGGAATTTCCGTTTCTACTATAGGCCCATGGCTGCTTTGTAGCCCAATTACGAAGCAACACACAATGACACAATGAGCAGACTGGATCATTTGAAGACCAACTTTTACTTCCACACACGTTCTCAACTAGACACAGTACGGAATTGTCATGTACTATTACAATACTACCCCATGTTGCCAACACAACCATATTATCATGTAGCCATATTAACAATTTCTTAGATTTCTTTGTTTTTTGTGTGTATTTCTCTATGATTCAAGGGGGTTTTAAGTTCCGGTCAACACACCGTTTTGTTTCCGTGTCCGCTCTGTATTCGCTCCGTGTCTGTTTCCGGTAGTATTTGTTTTCGTATTCATTTCCGGGGTTTCCGTATTTGTTTCCGCTTCTGCAAAAAAATATGAAAACAAATATGATAGCACCCAGTTCCGTCCGTTTCCGCTCCGTTTTCATCCCTACTCAGGGGAGCTGGTCTACCCCCAGCTTATTTTTGTTGTGAAGGAGGAGGGGGTGAAAATAAGTTAAGCCCAACAACCCAATTCGGGTTCTTTTGGGCTTTTGGCTTAATTTGGCAAGAAGTTGAAAAAACCTACAAAAGAACTTGCCCTAAGAAGTTTTAGATATTTCAATATGGAGTACATTCAGACTAAAATGAGTGAAGAAACACACTAGAACATGTCTATATATTCCCCTAAAAAAATAAAACATGTCTATATACATCCGATTCACAAAAAGTTAGATCATCTTTATATTTGTGTATGGAGGAAATAATTAATAGATGTGGGAACTCCTGTCTCCCTGTTTTGTTTGAAATCGGGCAATCAGTCCAAGTACCTGTGCGAGTAGCCAGGAGCATGCATGCATGCATAATGCCCTAGCCGTGTTTGCCCTATTTATGCATGCATAGCATACTGATCTGCTCGGAAAAGGCCAAGAACAAGAACAAAAACAGGAACAAGGAAGTAATCCGAGAGCATGCAACACATGCATGGCGTACTTCCTGTCGTAAAAAGTTGCCCAGTTATCACGCGATGTGATCGATACTCCGCTGGCAAACTAGGCAGATATGCTGGTGTTGGATCTTCGTGCTGGATTTCGGTGTTCCCGCGCCCCCCTCGTGCCAAAGCTTTCGACGATACTAGCACACCAAGTTTTACACATGTCGATCTTGATATTGCACCTGCCCACTCCCAAACACCTCTAAAGATATTTAGTTTCCTCCACACAAAAAAGGAGTAGTTAGTTACGTACCCACGTGTTAGTTGAAAAAAGTTTTGCGCCGTGCAAATCTGTTGTCCATCATGATGAAACAGCACGGGATCGATCGTCCGGAAAATTGTTAAATACTCCGCAGTAGAGATTACAATGCACACAATGCATGGTGCTAGCTTGCATGGATCTTTCATTGTGAAGGAAAAAGGGAAAGAAAAGATCGATACGGTTTGGTACAGTGAGATCCGAGATCATCAGGCAATCCCATTTAAGTGTAAACAAGCCTTGTGTACTACCTCATCCCGTCCCCACAGATGTACCGAGGTGCACGCCATTAGCTGCCGCATTACAGGGAAATAATTAGGGCAGACAGCGCATGCACCGGCCCAGGCTATAGGTACGTACATGCATGCAACGCTGTTCCTGCCTCATTGGCTCAGATGGCTGTAATGTATCGATCAGCCATGATACAGATACAACCTGGAAGTGGAGGAGCGATTGGACCGGCCGGCTGCTTTGCAAACTTCTGCTGTTCCGCTGCATTGAAGCTGGCTCAAATCCATGATACACTTGGATACTTGCCAAACTGTGCATAGCCCAAAGGAGAAGCCTTTTACACTGTTCTTTCCAGCATTGTATTGTACCCTTACCACTACCAGCTGCCGCTGCAGTAACTTGATGCTCACGCTGTAATTCTGGTAAAAATGTGGTGCCGGTGGCAGGAAACTCATGTGGCCCTCTGTAACACGAGGCAGACAACTAACCGCGGGGCTGCAGCTGCGGTGCAGTCGATTGGACGCAAGAAAGCCGCCATGGCCAGCAGAGATAGGGAGAGGACCAGGTTCATCAATCTGCAAAGTGGAGGCCAGGGCCCTGCAGTGCTCTTGTGTAACATCCGGAAGGACCCTACAACTTCTATCTCGTTACCACCATGCCATGCTACTCTCATGATCATATATTTGAACCGCAGGTGCGAGTGGTCACAGGCAATCAAAGATTTGGCGTCGATGTGCTCACTTTCAAGCCCTGAGGTTGTTGCATTGCATGCATAGCTGCAATAATGCGCAAGCGAACAAAAGAAAAGGCGGTAGGAGTACGTTGCGCTGCTGGACATGGGAGAGTCTAGTTGTGTGTGTGTGGCAACGACGGATCGGTTAACTGACCCGAGAAATGCATGGGCCACACAGGGCGGTTTTAAACAGATTTGGCAATGATTGCTTGACCTAACCTTGCACAAGTCCACGTTGAGGTCCTCTGGTGGAAATGATGGCTCCAAGAAAGTTCTCTTTGCTATAGTCTTCTGCGTTTCAAGAAAAGTACCACTTCCTAGGATTGTTAGAGATATGACACGGAATAGAGAACGGATAAAAACAAATCAACACAACGTGAAAACCGCTTCAATGCAAAGGAGAAAAAACCACGAACACCAAACAACGAAACTTCACTATATTAGAAGAGATTACAAAGGCCAGAGATTTACAAAAATGAATTTATCCCATGCAAACGTCTAGGACTTGGAACTCTGTTGTGCTGGTTCCACCACAAGAAAATTAACCATCTAGGTCACGCTTAGTTTGCAAGAAAGAGACTATTAGCCACGTATTCATACATTGCTTGATGGCTATATGTCTGGCGTGTAGTAAAGTGTACTTTTGGGATGACGGAATCTAGATTCGTACAAGAAATTTGTAGATGGGTAAGGGCATGGCCATCGCTCCAACAGGAGCAGTCAGGCCTTCTACCGTCGACTGGAACCTAGGATATCATGCCACCCACGTTGTCTTAATGGTTTCAGTTACTCAACGGTAATATTATCTAATTAAATACGGTAGTTACTAGTAGTTAGTAGCGCGGGTGCCCGCACTACAGCTAACTAGGCAGTAGTAGCGCGGGTGCCACCCGCGCTACTACTAATTATCTATAGCGCCTGTGTGGGACCCGCAGTACTAATATTAATTTCAAAAATTATTATTTTTGGTTTGCGTATTTACGCAGTCTATAGGTTTTCTCGATCTCGTGCGTGCTGTCAATGGCCGCAACGGTTCGATCCAGCGAAGGCAGGGGTCGCCGGAGGCGCGGACGGGAACACCAGACCAGATCCTGTGGCGGTTGCTGGAGAGGGACCGGATCCAGGGAAGAGCAAGGCGGCGGTGTGTGGCTCATCTTCGCGGCCAAGGCAGAGAGCTCTTGGTCATCCATGGCGATGACCTGCACGGGCATGGCCATGGGAGGGTGAGTCAAACCAGAGGAAGAGAGGGAAACAGAGAAACGAGGGGGAGAGGAAGGAGATGGAGGGAGCAGCGGGGCTGGTCACCGGTTGTGAGGTGCTGCGACGAGGTGCCATGGAGGCGTAGGGGAAGACCGGCGAGCTCCTGGATGCTGGCAGCGCGAGGCGGCGGCTTCCTTGAGCGCCATGGAGGAGGAGGCACGCATGGGCAGCAGCTCCATGAGAGAGCCTAGGGAGAGAGGAGGGGAGAGGGACGGGCGATACGAGGGATTCGAGGGAGGAGATTGGGATTTCACGGCTGTTAAAAAAACCTATCTTAGCAGTAGCACGAGGGACGGGGACCGCACTACTGCTGAGTGGGGTTTATACACCGTAGTTACTATCAACTTAATAGCAGGGCAGGGTTTATACCCCGCGCTACTACTATCAACTTAGTAGCAGCGCGGGGTTTGTACCCCACGCTACTACTATGGCTGTCCAGGGGCACGGTGGGGACCACTTAGTAGTAGTGTGGGCTTTATACCCCATGCTACTACTATCAACTTAGTAGGAGCGCCGGGGAGCGCGTGCCAGATAAACTGTGCCACTACTAAGTAGTTAATTACCTATAGGGGTTTTCCTCGTAGTGAGTAATTGCCAGGGAACAGTCGGGCGCACATGAGGCCATGAATAGCATTATTACCGGCCCGTATAGCCCCCCCTAGCGACTGTCGCCGTTCTGGGATCGGGGGTACCTAGACCTGCCTACATGCGGCCCAGTGCGCGACCTCATCGACGGCCCGGTGCGGCCCAGCGGCAAGACCCCCAAGACAAGACCCTCACGAGGGCCCCCGGCTTCGCGAGGCGGACGAGCCAAGACCTCCCGAGGGGCAGCTCTCCGAGCCTGCCTCCCGAGGAGCGGATATTTCTATGCAGGTACCCGGCCTCACGAGGCTCTCGATGACGTAAGCCATGATGACCAAGGCCAGGCGGGCGCCAGCGGGCGCAGAGGAGGACAGTTTCCTCTTTGGTGCTAAGGAGGCAAGGACGTACGTGGGTTCCCAAGGAATCCCCCAAAGGTTTCCATTCCAGTGCAACAAGACCAAGACCACGAGCTTGGCAGGATGGATGTCATCGTCAAGCCCACCTATGCGTCATGACCAGAAGCTTTGCAGGCGAATACCACCTTTTGTCAGTATTAGATGTACTTCTTGTCCCCTTTCAAATTGGTTGTTGTGGAATCCCTTCCTGCCTAAGCTATGAGGGAAGAGCACCGATCCATCCTCACCATTCGAGCCCTCGCGAGGCAGCTCTTCCACTGTACTAGTTCATCCTCTACCTCCTTGTGAGGCCAATCCACCACAAAGCAGGAGTAGGGTTTTACACCGCAAGGTGGCCCGAACCTGGGTAAATCTCTGCGTTCATCTTCTTCCCTGCTTGCACGAACTCGACGAGGCTAGGCCGTGAGGCGGTGAGCTCGAGGCTAGAGCTGGTTGAGATCTTTGCACATGCCCCAAAGTTTGAACCTTCTTGGGTCTACGGAGCCCCGATTTCGACATTTGGCGCGCCAGGTTGGGGCGTGTCGAAATCCTCCCTCGAGTTCCGCTTCATCTCCGCTCCGTCGCTCCCATGGCCGATGCCCACCAAGCCCACGCCGAGCGCCGGGCTGCTCGCGTCGCCCAGACGGCGCCCGTGGGCCACGGTGCCACGCGTCGTTCCACCCGCAGCTAACACTACCACTGACCCGGCTGCTCACAAGCAAGAAGATTCGTCGTTGCCACCCTCCGTGCGGCGTGATGGCAGCACCGCCACTCCGTCTCTCACTCCCGCCACGGTGTCATCCACCCACGCTCGCCGTGGGCCAGCGAATGCGCAGGCTGCGCTGCTCATGGCGCGCGAGCTCCTGCGCTACAGCCCCGCCGACGAGGGTTACGACGCCTGGCTGGGCCGCATCACCGAGCTCGTTAATGCCGCCGGTGAGGCCCCGACGCTCTCCCACTCGCTCCGTCCGCCGCCCTCCTAGGCGGGCGACGTGGCCCATGGCGCGCCTCCTCATCCTCCTCCTTTGCGCGACGCCGATCCCGAGCCCAGACGGGACGCGCGCTGATACGTCTCCAACGTATCTATAATTTTTTATTGTTCCATGCTATTATATTATCTGTTTTGGATGTTTATGGGCTTTATTATACACTTTTATATTATTTTTGGGACTAACCTATTAACCCAGAGCCCAGTGCTAGTTTCTGTTTTTCCCTAATTTCAGTGTTTCACAGAAAAGGAATATCAAACGGAGTCCAAACGGAATGAAACCTTCGGGAGAGTTATTTTTGGAACGGAAGCAATCCATAAGACTTGGGGTGTACGTAAGGGAAGCAACGAGGAAGGCACGAGGCAGGGGGGCGCGCCCACCCCCTGGGCGCGCCCTCCACCCTCGTGGGCCCCTCGTGGCTCCCCTGACGTATTTCTTCTTCCTATATATACCAATATACCCTAAAACCATCGGAGAACAGAATAGATCGGGAGTTCTGCTGCCGCAAGCCTCTGTAGCCACCAAAAACCAATCGGGACCCTGTTCCGGCACCCTGCCGGAGGGGGATCCCTCACCGGTGGCCATCTTCATCATCCCGACGCTCTCCATGACGAGGAGGGAGTAGTTCACCCTCGGGGCCGAGGGTATGTACCAGTAGCTATGTGTTTGATCTCTCTCTCTCTCTCTCTCTCTTGTGTTCTTGAGGTGGTACGATCTTGATGTATCGCGAGCTTTGCTATTATAGTTGGATCATATGATGTTTCTCCCCCTCTACTCTCTTGTAATGGATTGAGTTTTCCCTTTGAAGTTATCTTATCGGATTGAGTCTTTAAGGATTTGAGAACACTTGATGTATGTCTTGCGTGGGATACCCGTGGTGACAATGGGGTATTCTATTGATCCACTTGATGTATGTTTTGGTGATCAACTTGCGGGTTCCGCCCATGAACCTATGCATAGGGGTTGGCACACGTTTTGTCTTGACTCTCCGGTAGAAACTTTGGGGCACTCTTTGAGGTTCTATGTGTTGGTTGAATAGATGAATCTGAGACTGTGTGATGCATATCGTATAATCATACCCACGGATACTTGAGGTGACACTGGAGTATCTAGGTGACATTAGGGTTTTGGTTAATTTGTGTCTTAAGGTGTTATTCTAGTACAAACTCTATGATAGATCGAACGGAAAGAATAGCTTCATGTTATTTTACTACGGACTCTTGAATAGATCGATCAGAAAGGATAACTTTGAGGTGGTTTCGTACCCTACCATAATCTCTTTGTTTGTTCTCCGCTATTAGTGACTTTGGAGTGACTCTTTGTTGCATGTTGAGGGATAGTTATATGATCCAATTATGTTATTATTGTTGAGAGAACTTGCACTAGTGAAAGTTTGAACCCTAGGCCTTGTTTCCTAGCATTGCAATACCATTTACGCTCATTTTTATCATTAGTTACCTTGCTGTTTTTATATTTTCAGATTACAAAAACCTATATCTATCATCCATATTGCACTTGTATCACCATCTCTTCACCGAACTAGTGCACCTATACAATTTACCATTGTATTGGGTGTGTTGGGGACACAAGAGACTCTTTGTTATTTGGTTGCAGGGTTGATTGAGAGAGACCATCTTCATCCTACGCCTCCCACGGATTGATGAACCTTAGGTCATCCACTTGAAGGAAATTTGCTACTGTCCTACAAACCACTGCACTTGGAGGCCCAACAACGTCTACAAGAAGAAGGTTGTGTAGTAGACATCACGCGCCCGCGCGTCCCACCGCGTGGGGTATCGGCGCCGACACGGGATGAGGGAAGCTGCCAGGTGGTGCGGCGGCCATAAGGTGAAGCACGTGTGTTCCCCGCACCAGCGTCAGGACCATGCGACGTCAAGATCGAGCTCCCCACGCGCGTGATGCGCCCGTGAGTGCAGTAGGCTGCCGCGCCTTCACCCCAGAGTTGCGCCGCGTCGTCTGGCCCGACAAGTTCAAGATAGACCTGCCTCCACACTACAACGGCACCCTCGACCCTGCAGAGTTCCTCTAGCTCTACTCGCTGAGCATCAAGGTGGCAAATGGTGACACAAGGTCATGGCAAACTGGTTTCCCATGGCCCTCAGGGACGGCGCACGCTCCTGGCTCCTGCACCTCCCGGAGGGGTCGATCTCCTATTGGGATGAGCTTCGCGAGCCCTTCATCGCCAACTTCTAGGGCACCCATGATCACGCCCCTGCAGTGAATGACCTGCGGCGTGTGAAGCAGCAGCTGGGCGAGACCCTTCACAAGTACATACATCGCTTCACGAAGGTTCGCCTCAAGATCCCGAAGGCGTCAGACAAGGCCATCATCTCGGCGTTTACCGATAGCGTCAGGGACATCAAGATGAAAGAGGAACTTGCCATCCACGATGAACTGTGCTCGGCCCTGGATATGTTCAACCTGGCGAACAAGTGTGCAAGGGCCAAAGAGGGTCGCCTCTCCCTCCTCGAGCTTCCGGAGGCTGACCTTGAATACAAGAAGGCCAAGGCTAAGGAGGTGAAGCGCAAGGGCCCCGCCGTGCTCGCAGCAGAGCCCGAGATGAAGCGTGGCCACGACCATGATGAGCCTCCCAGGGGAAATGGCCCGTTCCGCGTCTTCTACAACGTACACAACCAAAACACCAACGACTGCCAGGAGCTCAGGGTGCTCCGTGACGGGAGCCTCGGCCGTCGCCCCGAGCGTGGCGACCGTGGGTACGGCCGTGGAGGAGGCCGCTGGGACAACCGCGACCCTCGTCAGGACTGGCGCGACCAGCATGGCGAGGACCGTTGGCGTGATGAGCCTCGCGACGGACCCTGGCACGACCAGGCTCGTGAGGCCCGTCCTCAGGGCAATGTCGGTCTCCCTCCACTGCCGCCGCCTAGGAGAAATGACGACAACCGACAGGATGATGGGGCTGGGGGCTTCCAAGAGCCCCGCGCGATCCCATGCATCCTAGGTGGTGCCCAGGCCCCTGCCTCAAACCGCATCTTCAAGCAGTTCTCTTGCAAGGTGAATGCGACCCTCCCGTAGCATGAGGCCGCACGTCCCCTCAGGTGGTCGCGGTACACCATCACCTTCGATTCCAAGGACCACCTCAAGTGCTCGGCCGCCGCAGGCGCCTTCCCATGCTCTGCACACCCACCATCAGCAACGTCCTCGTCACCAAGACCCTCATCGACAGTGGCGCTGGGCTCAACGTTCTCTCCGTCGAGACATTTGAGACGCTTCAGGTGCCCTATGATCAACTCATGCCATCCAAGCCGTTCTTTGGAGTGACCGATGGATCGACCGTCCCCCTAGGGCAAGTATGCCTCGCAGTCACCTTCGGCAAGCACGAGAACTACCACACCGAGCTCATCGACTTCGACGTCCCCCACATCGGCCTCCCGTACAACGCCATCCTCGGGTACCCTGCCCTTGCCAAGTTCATGGCGGCAGCTACCATGGCTACAATGTACTCAAGATGCCAGGGTGCAGCGGCATCATCACGGTCGCCTGCGATGAGAAGGATGCAGTTGGTGTCGCTTGAAGCTACGTCGGTATTTCCCCAAAGAGGAAGGGATGATGCAGCACAGCGGCGGTAGGTATTTCCCTCCGATATGAAACCAAGGTTATCGAACCAGTAGGAGAACCAAGCAACACAACGTAAACAACCCCTGCACACAAATAACAACCACTCGCAACCCGACGTGTTAAAGGGGTTGTCAATCCCTTTCGGGTAACGGCGCCAGAAATGGTGCATGGACGGGAGAAAGTTGCAATAGATTGAATAAATAGATAGCAAATAAAATAAAGTGCAGCAAAGTATTTTTGGTTTAATAGATCTGAAAATAAATACAAGAAAAAGTAGATCGCAAAGGCAAATATATGAGAAAGAGACCCGGGCGCCATAGGTTTCACTAGTGGCTTCTCTCGAGAAAAATAGCAAACGGTGGGTGAACATCAAATACTCATGACGATATCCAGGCAATGATCATATAGGCATCACGTCCAAGATTAGTAGACCGACTCCTTCCTGCATCTACTACTATTACTCCACACATCGACTGCTATCCAGCATGCATCTAGTGCATTAAGTTCATGGAAAAATGGAGTAATGCAATAAGAACGATGACATGATGTAGACAAGATCTATCTATGTAGAGATGGACCCCATCGTTTTATCCTTAGTAGCAATGATACATACGTGTCAGTTCCCTTTCTGTCACTGGGATCAAGCACCGTAAGATCGAACCCACTACAAAGCACCTCTTCCCATTGCAAGATAAATAGATCAAGTTGGCCAAACAAAACCCAAATATCAGAGAAGAAATACGAGGCTATCAGAGATCATGCATAAAAGAGATCAAAGAAACTCAAATACTTTCATGGATATAAAAACACAGATCTGATCATAAACTCAAAGTTCATCGATCCCAACAAACACACCGCAAAAGAGTTACATCATATGGATCTCCAAGAGACCATTGTATTGAGAATTCAGAGAGAGATGAAGCCATCTAGCTACTAACTACGGACCCGAAGGTCTACAAAGAACTACTCACGCATCATCGGAGAGGCACCAATGGAGGTGGTGAACCCCATCCGATATGGTGTCTAGAATGGATCTGGTGGTTCTGGACTCTGCGGCGGCTGGATGAATATTTCGTCGACTTCCCTAGGGTTTTGGGAATATTGGGATATTTATAGAGCAAAGAGGCGGTCCGGGGGCACCCGAGGTGGGCACAACCCACCAAGGCGCGCCTGGTCCTCCTGGCGCCCTGGTGGTTTGTGCTCTCCTCGGAGCACCCCCTAGGCGCAGCCAGGGTCCATTATGTTCCTTCTGGTCCAAAAAATCTCCGTGGAGTTTCGTTGCGTTTGGACTCCGTCTGATATTGATTTCCGGCGATGTAAAAAACATGGAGAAAACAACAACTGGCACTTGGCACTATATCAATAGGTTAGTACCAAAAAATGATATAAAATGACTATAAAATGATTATAAAACATCCAAGATTGATAATATAACAACATGGAACAATAAAAAATTATAGATACGTTGGAGACGTATCAGCATCCCCAAGCTTAACTCCTACTCGTCCTCGAGTAGGTAAGTGATAAAAACAGAATTTTTGGTGTGGAATGCTGCCTATCATGTCATATCATATTCTTTTCTTTATAGCATGGACAATTGGACTTTTATGTGATTGAAAGCAATAGTCTAGTTTTGACATGATAATTTAAATACTCAAGCATATCAATAAGCAACCATGTCTTTCAAAATATCAATGCTAAAATAAGTTATCCCTAGCCCATCATGCTCAACCATTGATCCATTCATGAAGCACACTCGCATATTAGCTACACCCAATACTCAAGTATGATCATATTGCCTCCTAGTTGGTGCTTTTGTAAGAGAAGATGGAGACTCAAATTCAAAATAAAAATTGCATAAACTAAAAGAAAGGCCCTTCGCAGAGGGAAGTAGGGATTTGTAGAGGTGCCAGAGCTCAAAGCGAAAAACTTAGAGATAGAACATTTTGGGAGGTGTATCCATCCCACCAACGAAAACGACTTAGAGTTCCCAACACTTTCCATGCTAGATATATCATAGGCAGTTCCCAAACAAAAAATAAAGTTTATTCCTTTTTCCACCATACTTTCACTTTCCATGGCTAGCCGTATCCACGGTTGCCCTCCATACCAACACTTTCCAAGAAATTTATTATTTGATAACATAAAGTAAATTCATTTTTTTCATTTCGGGAATGGGCATCACTAAAACCTTTGCCTTACTCTCGTGCAATGACAAGTGTATAAACACTCATCATGAGAATAACGCATCCAGCATGGAAAATATTAGCCACCACTCACCGCTCCACGAGCGAAACGAACACACAAAAGAGAAGTTTATTTTGAAAATTAGAGATGGCACATGCAAATTTGCTTAGAACGGAAAAAGAATACCGCATATAGGTAGATATAGTGGACTCATGTGGCAAAATTGGTTTAAAGGATTTTGGATGCACAAGTAGAGATCATACTTAGTGCAAAATGAAGGCTAGCAAAAGATTGAGAAGCGACCAACCAAGAAACGGGTAATCTCATAAGCAATCATTAAGCATAAATAACACTGAATAATGCACCACAAGTAGGATATCATTTCATTGCATGAATATTGACTTTCGTGCTTGCATAGGGAATCACAGACCTTAACACCAATATTCTTACTAAAGCATAATTACTCATCAACATAACTCACATATCACATCATCATATCTCAAAACTTTTACTAAGAATCAAGTTTATTTTGTCCAATGATCTTCATGAAAGTTTTTATTATATCCTTCTTGGATATCTACCACTTTGGGACTAATTTTCATGTGTTGCTTTTCATAAGCTCAAACAAATATAAGTGAAGATCATGAGCATAATTTTTCTTTCTTTCTCTCAAAATAATTTAAGTGAAGCAAGAGAGAATTTCTTCAAAATTTTACTAAAACTCAAATAAATTTAAGTGAAGCAAGAGAGTATTTCTTCAAAAATAATAAAGCACACCGTGCTCAAAAGATATAAGTGAAGTACTAGAGCAAGTCCATAGCTCATAAAAATTTAAGTGAAGCACAGAGAGCAATTCTAACAAGTCATGACATCATTTTGGCTCTCTCAAATAGGTGTGTCCAGCAAGGGATCAAGACTTAAAACACAAAATAAAACCAAAAAAGATTCATATCATACAAGATGCTCCAAGCAAAACACGTAGTACGTGACGAATAAAAATATAGATTCGAGTAAAATACCGATGGTCGTTAGAAGAAAGAGGGGATGCCACTCGGGGGCATACCCAAGCTTAGTTGGTTGCTCATTTTTGGATAATAGCTTGGGATGCCGGGGCATCCCCAAGATTAGGCTCTTCTATCCTTTATTCCTTCATCCATCGTAAGATAACCCAAAACTTGGAAACTTCAATCACACAAAACTCAACAAAACCTTCGTGAGATCCGTTAGTTGAAGAAAGCAAACCACTACTATAAGTACTATATCAAACCAATTCATATTTTGTTTTTGCATTATATCTACTGTATTCAAACTTTTCTAGGGCAAAAACTCATCAAATAAAACCATAGAGCCATCAAAATAAGCACACAACGCAAAGAAAACAGAATCTGTTAAAATAGAACAGTCCGTAGCAATCTGACTATTTCGAAAAACTTCTGGACCTCCAAAAATTCTAAAAAACTAGGACGACCTGAATAATTTGTATATTAATATTCTGCAAAAGAATCAGGGCAAAAAAACTTTCTGGTAAAAAATGAGAATTGTTTTCGTGAGCGCAAAAGTTTCTGTTTTTTTCCAGCAAGATCAAACAACTATCACCCAAGAAGATCCTATTGGTTCTACATGGAACAAGCACTAATTAAAACACAAAAAACACAATCATAACAGTAGCATAATTGTGCAAACACTCAAGAACAGAAAGCAAAAGGCAAAAATAAATTTATTCATTGGGTTGCCTCCCAACAAGCGCTATAGTTTTACGCCCTTAGCTAGGCATAAAGCAAGGATCTAAGTTTTGTCATCTTTGGTTCGAGATCCATAAGATGCCCTCATGATTGATTCATATGGTGGCCTAATTCTTGTTCTAGGAAAGTGTTCCATACCCTTCCTCAAAGGAAATTGGAACTTAATATTGCCTTCTTTCATATCAATCACGGCACCAATAGTGCGTAAAAACGGTCAACCAAGAATAATTGGACAAGACGGATTGCAATCAACAAGAACAATAAAATCTATGGGCACATAATTCCTATTTGCAAGAATAAGAACATCATTAATTCTTCCCATAGGCCTCTTAATAGTAGAATCCGCCAAGTGCAAATTTAAAGAACATTCTTCAAGATCGGTAAAGCCAAGCACGTCACATAAAGATTTCGGAATTGTAGAAACACTAGCACCCAAGTCACACAAAGCAAAACATTCATAATTTTTAATCTTGACTTTGATAGTAGTTTCCCACTCATCATGCAATTTTCTAGGAATTAACACTTCTAATTCCAAGTTTTCTTCAAAAGCTTTCATCATAGCATCAACAATATGTTTAGTAAAAGCTTTATTTTGTTCATAAGCATGGGGTGAATTTATCATGGATTGCAACAAAGAAATACAATCAATCAAAGAGCAACTATCATAATGAGAGTCTTTGTAATCCAAAAGAGTGGGCACATCACTAGCTAAAGTTTTGACCTCTTCAAACCCACTTTTATCAATTTTCTCAACAAGATTTTCACCCTCCAAAATATTGGGACGCCTTCTACCTAAAGTTGACTCTTCTCCGGTCCCTTTTTCATCAATCTTAACTTTACTAAACAAGGAATCAATAGAAGAAACACCAATCATTTTAAGATCTTCATCACTTTTGCGAAAGAAATCACTAGAAAATGCTTTTTCTAAAAATTCTCCTTTAGCTCTAAGCATAGCGGTTATTTTCTTACTTTCTTCCATAGAAACATAAAGTTCTTTAATTCATTCATCCATTTTAGGCACACAAATTTTCATCTTGAGATTTTCCACATCATGAGCAATTCTATCAACACTTCTAGACAAATCAGGAATCTTACTCAACTTTTCTTCTATGGAAGTGTTAAAAGCTTTTTGTGAGTTGATAAATTCTTTAATATTGTTCTCAAGATCAGAGGTGTTCCTATTATTATTATAAGATTGATTTCCATAGGAATTACCATAATTATTAGAGGAATTACTAGGAAAGGGCCTAGGATTAAAATTACCTCTATAAGCATTGTTGTTGAAATTATTTCGAGAGATAAAATTCACATCTATGGCATCACTATTTTGCTCAATCAAAGTAGACAAATGCATATCATTAAAATCAATAGGAGCACTTTTACTAGCAACCTATTTCATAAGAGCATCAACTTTTTCACTCAAAGAAGAAATTTGTTCAACCGAATTAACTTGTTTACTAGTAGGAGCTCTTTCGGTATGCCATTGTGAATAATTTGCCATGATATTATCAAGCAATTTGGTGGCTTCAGCCAAAGTAATTTCCATAAAAGTCCCACCCGCGGCAGAATCTAAAAGATTACGAGAAACAAAATTCAACCCCGCATAAATTTTTTGTATGATCAACCAAAGATTTAACCCATGATTTGGGCAATTCCTTAGCATCATTTTCATCCTTTCCCAAGATTGTGCAACATGCTCATGTTCAAGTTGCTTGAAATTTATGATCTGGGTTCTAAGGGAAATATTTTTTGCGGGCGGAAAATAGTTAGTGATAAAAGCATCTTTGCACTTATTCCAAGAATCGATACTATTGCGAGGCAAAGAAGAGAACCAATTTTTTGCAGAATCGCACAAAGAAAACAGAACTAATTTCATCTTCACCAGATCATTGTCCACATCTTTTTTCTTTTGCATATCGCATAATTCCACGAAGGTATTAAGATGGGACGTGGCATCCTCATTAGGAGTATCGGAAAATTGATCTGTCATAACAAGATTCAGCAAAGCAGTATTAATATCACAAGACTCCGCACTAGTGGCGGGAGGAGCAATCGGAGTGCCGATAAAATCATTGTTGTTGGTATTTGAGAAATCACATAACTTGGTGTTCTCTTGAGTCATGATGACCACACAACAAGATTGCACTCAAAAACAGATCCGGCAAGAAAACGGCGAATGAAAAAGAGAGGCGAATAAAAAGGCAAATTTTTGTGAAGTGGGGAAGAGGAAAACGAGAGGCAAATGGCAAATAATGTAGATTGCGATGAGATGAGATTTGTGATTAGGAACCTGGTATATGTTGAAGATCCTCCCCGGCAACGGCGCCAGAAATTCCTTTTGATGTCGCTTGAAGCTACGTCGGTATTTCCCCAAAGAGGAAGGGATGATGCAGCACAGCGGCGGTAGGTATTTCCCTCAAATATGAAACCGAGGTTATCGAACCAGTAGGAGAACCAAGCAACATAACGTAAACAACCCCTCCACACAAATAACAACCACTCGCAACCCGATGTGTTAAAGGGGTTGTCAATCCCTTTCGGGTAACAACGCCAGAAATGGTGCATGGACGGGAGAAAGTTGTAATAGATTTAATAAATATATCACAAATAAAATAAAGTGCAGCAAAGTACTTTTGTATTTTTGGTTTAATAGATCTGAAAATAAATGCAAGAAAAAGTAGATCGCAAAGGCAAATATATGCGAAAGAGACCCGGGGGCCGTAGGTTTCACTAGTGGCTTCTCTCGAGAAAAATAGCAAACGGTGGATGAACAAATTACTGTTGGGCAATTGATAGAACTTCAAATACTCATGACGATATCCAGGCAATGATCATTATATAGGCATCACGTCCAAGACTAGTAGACCGACTCCTGCCTGCATCTACTACTATTACTCCACACATCGACCGCTATCCAGCATGCATCTAGTGTATTAAGTTCATGGAAAAACGGAGTAATGCAATGAGAACGATGACATGATGTAGACAAGATCTATCTATTTAGAGATAGACCCCATCATTTTATCCTTAGTAGCAACGATACATACGTGTCGGTTCCATTTCTGTCACTGGGATCAAGCACCGTAAGATCGAACCCACTACAAAGCACCTCTTCCCATCGCAAGATAAATAGATCAAGTTGGCCAAACAAAACCCAAATATCAGAGAAGAAATACGAGGCTATAAGAGATCATGCATAAAAGAGATCAAAGAAACTCAAATACTTTCATGGATATAAAAATATAGATCTGATCATAAACTCAAAGTTCATCGATCCCAACAAACACACCGCAAAAGAGTTACATCATATGGATCTCCAAGAGACCATTGTATTGAGAATTCAGAGAGAGAGAGATGAAGCCATCTAGCTACTAACTACGGACCCGAAGGTCTACAAAGAACTACTGACGCATCATCAGAGAGGCACCAATGGAGGTGGTGAACCCCATCCGATATGGTGTCTAGACTGGATCTGGTGGTTCTAGACTCTGCGGCGGCTGGATGAATATTTCGTCGACTTCCCTAGGGTTTTGGGAATATTGGGATATTTATAGAGCAAAGAGGCGGTCCGGGGGCACCCGAGGTGGGCACAACCCACCAGGGCGCGCCTGGGCCTCCTGGCGCCCTGGTGGTTTGTGCTCTCCTCGGAGCACCCCCCAGGCGCAGCCAGGGTCCATTATGTTCCTTCTGGTCCAAAAAAATCTCGTGGAGTTTCGTTGCGTTTGTACTCCGTCTGATATTGATTTCTTGCGATGTAAAAAACATGCAGAAAACAGCAACTGGCACTTGGCACTATGTCAATAGGTTAGTACCAAAATATAAAATGACTATAAAATGATTGTAAAACATCCAAGATTGATAATATAGCAACATGGAACAATCAAAAATTATAGATACGTTGGAGACGTATTAGCAGTCTGCTCTCTTGAGCGCGCCTACCGAGCCGCGGCGGACGAAAACTCTGATGACGAGGGCGGCATCCTGCCTCCCGAGGCCACCCCCGCGAAGAAGAAGCAGCTCCTTCCCAAGAGCCGCCAGGAGGCCGAGCTGCCCGATGGCGGTGCCTCGGGTACCGCGTCCGCCGCGGGGACGCCCCTTCCTCCCGCATAGGAAGGCATGCTCGGCGCCTCCCTCAGGACGGGCTCGGGGGCTTCCGTTTGGAGATCCTTCAGCCTGCCCGGGGTGACGAGGAGGTGTTCGGGCACCACCTGGAGGCGTGCCTCGGTGTGCGCCCCCACGAGCAAGGAATGCGGTATGAGGCGCCAGGCGCTCGAGAATTCATCACCAAGGCAATCGAGAAGCTTTAGGAGGCGCAGGCCTGATACGTCTCCAACGTATCTACTTTTCCTAATGCTTTTCCGCTTGTTTTGGACTCTAATTTGCATGATTTGAATGAAACTAACCCAGGACTGACGCTGTTTTTAGCACAACTACCATGGTGTTGTTTTTGTGCAGAAATAAAAGTTCTCGGAATGGAACGAAACTTTGTGAGAATTCTTTATATCAATAATAAGAATTTCTAGAGCCAAGACCTGCCGGAGAGGGGCACCTTGGTGGGCAAAACCCACCAGGGCGCGCCCCCCTCTCCAGGCACGCCCAGGTGGGTTGTCCCCACCTGGTGGCCCCGCAGACCCTGATTCCGATGCTATAAAATCACATTATTCCAAAAAAAATCAGGGAGAAAGAATTATCACGATCCACGAGACGGAGCCGCCGCCAAGACTTGTTCTTCCTCGCGAGGGAAGATCTGGAGTCCGTTTGGGGCTCCAGAGAGGGGGATCTTCGTTCTTCGTCATCACCAACCCTTCTCCATCGCCAATTCCATGATGCTCCCCACCAGGAGTGAGTAATTCCTTTGTAGGCTCGCTGGTCGGTGAGTAGTTGGATGAGATTCATCATGTAATCGAGTTAGTTTTGTTAGGGCTTGATCCCTAGTATCCACTATGTTCCTAGATTGATGTTGCTATGACTTTGCTATGCTTAATGCTTGTCACTTTGGGCTCGGGTGCCATGAACTCAGATCTGAACCGTTTATGTTATCATCATTATATCCATGTTTTAGATCCGATCTTGCAAGTTATAGTCACCTACTACGTGTTATGATCCGGCAACCCCGGAGTGACAACAACCGGGCCCACTCCCGGTGATGACCGTAGTTTGAGGAGTTCATGTATTCACTATGTGTTAATGCTTTGTTCAGTTCTCTATTAAAAGGAGGCCTTAATATCCCTTAGTTTCCAATATGGACCCCACTGCCACGGGAGGGTAGGACAAAAGATGTCATGCAAGTTCTTTTAATAAAGCACATATGACTATTTACGGAATACATGCCTACATTATATCAATGAACTGGAGCTAGTGCCGTATCGCCCTAGGTTATAACTGTCACATAATGAATATCATCCAACGAGTCACCGATCCAATGCCTACGAATTTATCTTATATTGTTTCTGCTAAGTTACTACTGCTATCATCACTGTTACACCTGCTACAAAATTACAGCTATCACTGTTACTGTTACCATTGCTGCTGTCACTACTATCAAAATTATCATATTACTTTGCTATTGATTACTTGCTGCAGATAATTAATCTCCAGGTGTGGTTGAATTGACAACTCAGCTGCTAATACCTTCAAATATTCTTTGGCTCCCCTTGTGTCAAATCTATAAATTTGGGTTGAATACTCTACCCTCGAAAACTGTTGCGACCCCCTATACTTGTGGGTTATCAAGACCTTTTTCTGGCGCCGTTGCCGGGGAGCATATCTATATTTGTTGAGTCACTTGGGATTATTATCAATTTATCACTATGAAGAATCTAAAGGATCCTAAGACTAAGATATTTCCCTCAAGGACGAGGGGAGGTAAGGAACCGCCATCCAGTTCTGCTTTAGATTCACCTTCTGTTATGAGTAAACTTGCAACACCACCACATGCTATTAATTCTGATATGTCGCAAGTTATTAATGATGCTACTTCTGCTTTGGATAATGCTTATGATGATGCTAGTACCTTGCTTCATAATGATGATGTGCCACTTGGTGAAGTTCTTGGTGAACAAATTGCTAGAGTAATACAACATGATGTTGAATCTGATGATGAGCTTGAAATTGAATCTCCTGAAACACATGCTAGAACTAGCCTTCCTAGATATGAATTGCCTAAGGTACCGGAAGGTTATGTTATGAATGAGGAGACAACTAGAGATATTCTTGCTTGTAAGGATAGAGATGATCGATCTAGAGAAATTGTTATGCAAGTATAAAGAAAAAATCTCTGTATGCTATGAAATGTGATCCTAAGTTTGCTACTTCACCTATCTTTATTGATGATAAGGATTTTGAATTCTCTGTCGACCCAGAGTTAATTACTTTGGTTGAATCTGATCCTTTCCATTGTTATGAAACTGAAACTGTCGTGGCACATCTTACTAAGTTGAATGATATAGCCACCCTTTTTACTCATGATGAGAAGACTCACTATTACTTTATTCTCAAATTATTTCCTTTCTCATTAACGGGTGATGCTAAAGCTTGGTACAATACTCTTGCTCCTGGTTGTGTGCGTAGTTCCCAGGATATGATTTAGTACTTCTCTGAAAAATATTTTCCTCCTCATAAGAAACAAGCTGCCTTAAACAGGAAATATTTAACTTTGTGCAAACTAAAGAAGAGAGTCTCCCACAAGCTTGGGGGAGGCTTTGCCAATTACTTAATGCTTTGCCTGATCATCCTCTTAAGAAAAATGAAATACTTGATATCTTCTATAATGGACTAACCGATGCTTCTAGGGACTTCCTAGATAGTTGTGCGGGTTGTATTTTCAGGGAACAAACTATTGGACAAGCTGAAGAATTATTGAATAACATATTAAAAAATTATGATGATTGGACTCTCCCCGAACCACCGCCTAAACCCACTCCAAAGAAGAGGGGTATATTATATCTCAGTCCTGAAGATATGCAAGAAGCAAAGAAATCTATGAAGGAAAAAGGTATTAAAGCTGAGGATGTTAAAATTTTACCTCCTATTGAAGAAATACATGGGCTTAATAAATTCTCTAATGAAATTCAGTGATAATGACAATCCTCACAATGTGCATCCTAGTCAATGCCTTTATAAGTGTAACACCCCGAGAATCATGCTACAGTAGCTCTCTATGATTAAGCTAATCATGTTGCTAAGCAGGGCTTGATCACATTGGAATCACATTTCCTTTCAAACTCCTAACGCAAACTTCAATTAAATTTAAAGTGGAAAATAAAAGTTGTCAAAATTGAAAACTAAAATGTTCATTAAATGACAAATAATTCTGAAGCAATTATAAAATTGTAACTAAACTTAAATGGATTAGTTAAGTGACCCTAACAACCTCAAACTTTGGCGAGCAACAACATTTAATAACCTTTTAAATAATCTAAATTCAATATGAATTAGTATTTCACCCAAACTAGTTTTTGGTGCAAGGATCTGATGCACTGCAACTTATAAGCTAGCTCCCATATTTTATAAATACCATTTAGGTGCTAAACATTTTTGCAAACAAAATAATAATAAAGAAACGAAAAGAAAAGAAAAGGAACCCCCCTCACTGGACCAGGCGGCCCAGCTCACAGGCCCACCTGGCCCAGCTGGCCAACTACCAGCCCACAGCCCCTCCCTGGGTCGCCTCCCCCCTGTTCCCCCGACCGGGGAAGCAACAGGGGCCCGTCCCCACCCGACCACCTCGCCGGCGCCGACGCCGGGAGGGGATAAGGCCGCCCCGTCGCCTTGGCCTCCACCCATCTCTCCCACTTGCCCCCCTCTCGCCCGCCTCTGCGCCTCCCAGATCCACACGCCCCCCCTCTGTCTCGCTCACCCGCCTCACCCGAGCGCCATCGCCGACGTGCCGCCGCCGTTCCCGCAGCCACCGACCACCGTTCGTCGAGCCGCCGAGTCCCCGAGCTCCCTCTACGTCGTCCTCGTCGACCCCGTGCTTCAGGACGAGCTGGGGTGCCCTGCAGCGGCCGGGTCAAGCTTTTCCCCAACCTCGGTCGCCGCCGCCCGCCGCGATTCATCCCGCCTCCCCTCTGCGCTCCCGTTCACTCGAGGGCCTCTGTGTGCCGCGCCGTAAGCCTCCGCCCCTCCTCCTGCCTCTGGTTCCTCCTCATACACCGTAGATGGCTCGCGGTGCTGCCGTCGCCATTGCCGCATGCGACCTCGTCCGCGAGCTCGTTGCGCTCACCCCGTCCATCTCCGAGCCAAGCCGTGGCCTCCGTCGAGTTGCCGGAGGTCCGTAGAGCCCGGTAGCGTCGTTTGTTAGCTAGAACGCAGCCCGTAGCATGGTCTTCGGAGATGCCCGTAGTCCGGCGCCGCCCGCGGTCGTTGTTGAGCTCCACTCCGGCCACCCCCGCTCCGGGGATCGCTCTAGATCGACGCGGGACGATCTACTCGTTCGAACGCCACAGAAAACGCGCGGAATGGTGCACCGTGCTGGAAATCCGAGCAACTCCGGCGAACCTCCGCCGCTGGAATGGTCGCCGGCGTGATTCCGGCGGCGTCACCGACGTGGCACCCACGTGGCACCGCCTGGGCCACTGACTGGTGGACCCAGGCCCCCCCTTGACTTGTTGACTGCGGTCAACGTGCTGACTGGGTGGCCCCCAGCCACTGACATGCGGGCCCCCCTCTGTTAATTAGTCTAACAATTGTTATTATAAATAAAATTAATTTGTTAGATTAAACACTCACTGACATATGGGGCCCACCCCTCTAATTAGACTGTTAGTTTAGTTTAAATTACTGTTAGACTAACAGAGGCTGACATGTGGGTCCCACTGGACCCACCTGTCTGGTTTGACTGGTGAGCCGACCTGTTGACCTGCTGACGTTAGCGTTACCTCATGCTGACGTCATAATTCATTTTTGCTAAATTCAAATAATCTTTGAAAATTCATATCTTTTAAACCGTAACTCGGATGAAAAATGTTTTCTACATGAAAGTTGCTCAGAACGACGAGACGAATCCGGATACGCAGTCCGTTCGTCCACCCCACCTCCCTAACCTATCGAACTCGCAACTTTCCCCCTCCGGTCCGTCTGTCCGAAACGCGAAACATCGGGAATACCTTCCCGGATGTTCCCCCCCTTCGCCGGTACCACCTACTGTCGCGTTAGGACACACCTCGCACTGCTCATTGTCATGTCACGCATCGTCATGTTTATATTGCATTGTATTTACTGTTTCTTCCCCCTCTTCTCTCCGGTAGACTACGAGACCGACGCTGCTGCTACCCAGTTCGACTACGGAGTTGACGACCCCTCCTCCTTGCCAGAGCAACCAGGCAAGCCCCCCCCCCCTTGATCACCAGATATCGCCTATTCTTCTCTATACTGCTTGCATTAGAGTAGTGTAGCATGTTACTGCTTTCCGTTAATCCTATACTGATGCATAGCCTGCCCTTGCTTCTACTGTTGTTACCCTTACCTGATACCCTACTGCCTAGTATAGGATGCTAGTGTTCCATCAGTGGCCCTACACTCTTGTCCGTCATCCATGCTATACTACTGGGCCGTGATCACTTCGGGAGGTGATCACGGGTATATACTATATACATTATATACATGACACATGTGGTGACTAAAGTCGGGTCGGCTCGAGGAGTACCCGCAAGTGATTCTGATGAGGGGGCTGAAAGGACAGGTGGCTCCATCCCGGTAGAGGTGGGCCTGGGTTCCTGACGGCCCCCGACTGTTACTTTGTGGCGGAGCGACAGGGCAGGTTGAGACCACCTAGGAGAGAGGTGGGCTTGGCCCTAGTCGGCGTTCGCGGATAAATAACACGCTTAACGAGTTCTGGGTATTTGATCTGAGTCTGGCCATTTGGTCTATACGCACTAACCATCTACGCGGGAGTAGTTATGGGTATCCCGGCGTCGTGGTATCAGCCGAAGCCTTCGTGCCGTCAGCGACTGAGTGGCGCGCGCCGTGTTGGACCGCTTTGACGTAACCGCCGTGATCGTGTGGGTTGCTAGGTCTGCTCGCGGCCGCGTTCGCAACGTGCAGGTGTGCATAGGGCGATGGGCCCAGACCCCTGCGCGCTTAGGATTAGACCGGCGTGCTGACCTCTCTGTTGGGCCTAGGTGGGGCTGCGACGTGTTGATCTTACGAGGCCGGGCATGACCCAGAAAAGTGTGTCCGGCCAAATGGGATCGAGCGTGTTGGGTTATGTGGTGCACCCCTGCAGGGAAGTTTATCTATTCGAATAGCCGTGTCCCTCGGTAAAAGGACGACCCGGAGTTGTACCTTGACCTTATGACAACTAGAACCGGATACTGAATAAAATACACCCTTCCAAGTGCCAGATACAACCCGGTGGTCGCTCTCTAACAGGGCGACGAGGAGGGGACCGCCGGGTAGGATTATGCTATGCGATGCTACTTGGAGGACTTCAATCTACTCTCTTCTACATGCTGCAAGATGAAGGCTGCCAGAAGCGTAGTCTTCGACAGGATTAGCTATCCCCCTCTTATTCTGGCATTCTGCAGTTCAGTCCACTGATATGGCCCTTTACACATATACCCATGCATATGTAGTGTAGCTCCTTGCTTGCGAGTACTTTGGATGAGTACTCACGGTTGCTTCTCTCCCTCTTTTCCCCCTTTTCCTTTCTATCTGGTTGCCGCAACCAGATGTTGGAGTCCAGGAGCCAGACGCCACCGTCGACGAAGACACCTACGACACTGGAGGTGCCTACTACTACGTGCAGCCCGCTGACGACGACCAGGAGTAGTTAGGAGGATCCCAGGCAGGAGGCCTGCGCCTCGTTCGATCTGTATCCCAGTTTGTGCTAGCCTTCTTAAGGCAAACTTGTTTAACTTATGTCTGTACTCAGATATTGTTGCTTCCGCTGACTCGTCTATGATCGAGCACTTGTATTCGAGCCCTCGAGGCCCCTAGCTTGTATTATGATGCTTGTATGACTTATTTATGTTTTAGAGTGGTGTTGTGATATCTTCCCGTGAGTCCCTAATCTTGATCGTACACATTTGCGTGCTTGATTAGTGTACGGTCAAATCGGGGGCATCACAAGTTGGTATCAGAGCCAACTGCCTGTAGGAATCCCCATTTTAGACTCCTTGGCCGAAGTCGAGTCTAGGCATTTCAAAAACTTTTACTAACATGGCTATGTGTCTTACGGGCCCACGTCGCCATTGGGTGGTATTAGGATCTTTTACTCCCTGCCTATACTCTGGGACTCTAATCTCTCTTCTATTCGGGTTAAATGATTTTACTAAATCTAACATTAGGATCTCGTTATCACTTTCACCCGGAGAGCCCCTTATTTACTGATGATCGTCTGCTGCACGTGGAGACCCTGAAGATACTCTCTGCTGATAACCCGAGGACTTGTGTTCATCGCTTTTGCAATTCCCTTTCATCGATAAACTCCTATGGATAACCACGTATACTCGCCATTCATACAATGTTTCCCAGTTGATCTTGTTATTACAAGATACCCCGAAATTCTCTCTGTTGTTCCGAGAATCCTTTGAGCTTACTGCCTTGCTGTTCTTTGTCACCTGAATACCCCTACGGATAATTCTCGCACTTACCGAGTATCCGGTCATCCCCAGTTGACTCAAGTATTCCACAATAGTCTTCAAAATACTATTCGATCTTTCGAAAATCCTCAGGAGCCTATTGCTCTTGAAATTCTTGTTTGCTTGCATTATGGTTAATCCCATAAGTCTCGTAATCTTATTGGCATCTCTTGTCATTATCATTTTGAGTCCGTTGATTCAATTTGTTACGAATGCTCGCAATCCTCAATCATATCCTAGAATTCATTCTTCCGGCTCAGACGACATTTTAAACGTGAGCTGGATCTCGACCTATCAAATTGCCATCGATTGTACCCCTAAGCCTACTCAACTTAACCATCCTTGATCAGAGCGTTGCTTCTGACCCCCCTGAGTTGGAAATCATAATTCTTTTGCATTTGTACTTTGAGTTAGTCAGTTATTTCTATAATCAGATCTCCTGGTATTCTTCTTCCTCTGGTTGAGTACCGATGCTCACATCAGATCCCTTGTGGACCATCGGTTCCCTTGTTGGATTTTATCCGACAGTGTCCTTCCTATTGAATAACCTTGTGAGCCTTTCCCTGGGTATATAATGCCTTTGGTAAATTGTATCATCTGATTTTGAACAATGCCCTTCTTTCGAGCTTGTAATATTTACTCCGAAGTTTGTGGTATATGTTCCTAGGATGCCTTGATGGGTTGAACCTATGCCTTTCATAATACGTGTGAACTCGAAAGTTTTCATGAGTCATACCCTTCTGGTATTTTGCCAGATAAAATTTCAACCCTACTACTTCTTTGAAAAATGAGAAGTAAATGAAAGGTTATGCGTTGAACAAGTGGAAGTCGACCTTGAACCCTGTGTTCATGCCCATGGACACGATGTAGATCTTATCATTAAAGCATCTCTTAAATTAATTGTTCCCTTGGTATAAGTTCATCTTATATCTGGGATCTGGCCTTTTGCAATCGTGGTTTCGACCACCCTTTTTCTCCTTGATTCCATTTCTCAGACCAGTTTAAGCATTTATCTTTTGCGGATCAATACCCCTGTCCAACCTTGACTTTGATCTACCGTCGAGTATTACACTCTGGTATCTTGAGAATATCATGGAACTGCATAACTTCTTATGAGTTCTTCATCAAGTGCTACATTCTCACTGATCCCAATTTTTCACGGGCTCTGAATTATTAATCACGCAAAGACACCGATAACTGAACCGAGTCCGCACTACGGTTCAACAACTCTTAGTAATCTTCTTTAAGTATGAGTTTGTACCCGATCACGTCATTCCTAGCCTGATTGGCTACATCATTATCGTGCCGATTTTAACTGTGCTACCTGGTCCTTATTCCCGGAGCACCATTTTCGACGATGAGCTAAGCTTACGCCGACTTTCCTCGTCATATCATTTCGCCTTGAACAACAAGCTTGATTCCGAGTTTGTGTCGTACCCAGGGTTCCAATAACCTTTCGCTTCATCATTCCTTTGACTTGATGTCATCGCCGAGTGATTGCATCTTCATGGAATCTCTCGACAAATGTGTCGTGATCATCATGAGCATTCCGAGTCCTTCCGGAATATCGATTGAATTCATGATGAGGAAGACCATCCTTTCCCTTGATGATTTGTGTTATCATCGGCCACTTTACTGCCCCCCCTCCAACACAAACTTGTTCGTGTTATGTGTTATACCTTGAGATCCTTGCTATCCAGCATTTGTTCCCCTTTACTTTGGAGTATTACCAAATTTTATATCAAGAATGTCGTGAGAATTTCTCCACCTCTTTAGAATTCTTGAGATAGTAATACATCTTGCCGTCTACATTCAGTTCTTGGTCCCCATGTTGATTTTAACCAAAGTACCCACAAATGAACTGTGATGTGTAAAATTCAAAACTTCCAGCAACCCTATTACTTGTAAGTTAATGAACGATAGTTCATTCCTTGTGTATTGGTTATCGAATCACCATTCTAACCTTGATCATGCTACCTAAGCCCATATTCGGGTGCACCTTTCAACCAATGTTTAATTGAGTATGTTTTCCTCGAGCATACCTCACTTTATCATTTGATCTGGCAAATGTTATCTCCTTGTTCACATAAGTGTGGAAATCCCTCCTTTTGGAAATCTCGAGGAATGTCGCTGAGTCCATCAGCCACCTCCTAACCCTTTCCTTGGTTTAATGATGCACTCTTGTTTCAGAACTTGCTTTCATAGTTCATTTCCCGAGAATCTTACTATGTCATCCCATCAATTTGTGTTGCACTTTTCTTCTCAGACATCCTGAGTCTGAGGTATCCTGACACCAATCAGATCTGAATCTCGGTCAGATATGATGGTTGGAACATATTTCCAAGAGTTGTAACATTGGCCTATTTATGACCCGGTAAAGTGACGTCATGCCTAACACACCTGGCCGCAGGACCTAGTGTTATAAGTTTTCCTTTTTAGCAAGGTTAGCTATTCTTCCATGAGGAAATTGTAAGACTTATTCTATAAGTTGATCCTGATGGATCCTTTTTGTTTCCAAATTCTGATCTTCACATGTTGACCATGTCAATGCTATCTCAAAGCATGTCTATGGTACTCCGATTTTCAACAAGAACATTTGAAGCCCAATACTAAATGTCTCTTGTTCAATTATCCAAACACCGCTGTATGGGTGATGTCATGAAATTCCTCTCCCTTTACCTAAATGGTTTTCTACTTTCTATCCTGTCATGGATATGATACGCTGCTTGTCCTTGGGAAGGATATACCCCTGAAATATGTGTTTAAACACATTTTCCTTTCCATTCTTCTGTTTAATCTGATAATCATATTTTCCTTTTCATTGTTTGGTTTAACCTTTCTGGTGATCTATATGATCTAAGCAGTAATATTCTCCTGCTTATGTAAACACCTCGGTGTACAACTCTGTCAGTAAGACCCTGTTACTATTGTTGGTGACATTTCGGTAACCACCGATGGACGAGAACTTTGCCTAATGGTCTGCCTCGTTTGAACGAGCAGGAAAATGGTTCTCTTCGTCCCTCGCCCTTGGTACCAACGTGTTGCCGACATAACTGACAGGGTGTTCCCTGACATGCCTTGCTATCATGACCGTGCAAGATGTCACTGCTCTCATAAAAAAAACCACATGGTGGGCCCATAACCCACAGTTCCACAGGATCGAAACCTGACTCTCCTGTACACCCCCGGTTTCCAAAGTTATTCCTCGCGCTTGACTTCTTATGTAACTCACGGGCCACCTGCCTAGTGATCTATACTGGCATCAGACATAATACTTATTCCGATTGCTTTGAACCCCTTTTACACTTTGTTTCAGGCTTCAAACGATTGCCTACCTATTTGAAACTTCTCATGGTACTTTCTTACTTGCTCTCGGCTTTTCTTAAGGTTTAGTTCGAGAGATACTTTCCGCCACCTTCCCCGATGATATTGACCAGATAGTAAACCCTGCAGAAGTCCGTTCTTCCAGAATACCCCCTTACTCTGTCATAAGTACGATGTAGTTCCCGAAGAAAGGACGACAACTTTATCATAACGACCTGAAGCAGAGAAATGAAGACATCAACATAGTGGATAGACCTCTTCGAGAAGAGCAACCAACACCGAGAAGACCCATTAGAATTTCGTAACCAAATCCCTCCCCCTTGCTCCCGCTCCTAAATCTCGGGACGAGATTTCTTGTAGTGGAGGAGATTTGTAACACCCCGAGAATCATGATACAGTAGCTCTCTATGATTAAGCTAATCATGTTGCTAAGCAGGGCTTGATCACATTGGAATCACATTTCCTTTCAAACTCCTAACTCAAACTTCAATTAAATTTAAAGTGGAAAATAAAAGTTGTCAAAATTGAAAACTAAAATGTTCATTAAATGACAAATAATTCTGAAGCAATTATAAAATTGTAACTAAACTGAAATGGATTAGTTAAGTGACCCTAACAACCTCAAACTTTGGCGAGCAACAACATTTAATAACCTTTTAAATAATCTAAATTCAATATGAATTAGTATTTCACCCAAACTAGTTTTGGTGCAAGGATCTGATGCACTGCAACTTATAAGCTAGCTCCCATATTTTATAAATACCATTTAGGTGCTAAAATTTTTTGCAAACAAAAAAAATAATAAAGAAAAGAAAAGAAAAGCAACCCCCCCTCACTGGACCAGGCGGCCCAGCTCACAGGCCCACCTGGCCCAGCTGGCCAACTACCAGCCCACAGCCCCTCCCTGGGTCGCCTCCCCCCTGTTCCCCCGACCGGGGAAGCAACAGGGGCCCGTCCCCGCCCGACCACCTCGCCGGCGCCGACGCCGGGAGGGGATAAGGCCGCCCCGTCGCCTTGGCCTCCACCCATCTCTCCCACTTGCCCCCCTCTCGCCCGCCTCTGCGCCTCCCAGATCCACACGCTCCCCCCCTCTGTCTCGCTCACCCGCCTCACCCGAGCGCCATCAACGACGTGCCGCCGTCGTTCCCGCAGCCACCGAACACCGTTCGTCGAGCCGCCGAGTCCCCGAGCTCCCTCTACATCGTCCTCGTCGACCCCGCGCTTCAGGACGAGCTGGGGTGCCCTGCAGCGGCCGGGTCAAGCTTTCCCCAACCTCGGTCGCCGCCGCCCGCCGCGATTCATCCCGCCTCCCCTCTGCGCTCCCGTTCACTCGAGGGCCTCCGTGTGCCGCGCCGTAAGCCTCCGCCCCTCCTCCTTCCTCTGGTTCCTCCTCATACACCATAGATGGCTCGCGGTGCCGCCGTCGCCGTTGCCGCATGCGGCCTCGTCCGCGAGCTCGTTGCGCTCACCCCGTCCATCTCCGAGCCAAGCCGTGGCCTCCGTCGAGTTGCCGGAGGTCCGTAGAGCCCGCTAGCGTTGTTTGTTAGCTAGAATGCAGCCCGTAGCGTGGTCTTCGGAGATGCCCGTAGTCCGGCGCCGCCCGCGGTCGTCGTTGAGCTCCACTCCGGCCACCCCCGCTCCGGGGATCGCTCTAGATCGACGCGAGACGATCTACTCGTTCGAACGCCACCGAAAACGCGCGGAATGGTGCACCGTGTTGGAAATCCGAGCAACTCCGGCGAACCCCCGCCGCTGGAATGTTCGCCGGCGTGATTCCGGCGGCTTCACCCACGTGGCACCCGCGTGGCACCGCCTGGGCCACTGACTGGTGGACCCAGGGCCCCCCCTTGACTTGTTGACCGCGGTCAACGTGCTGACTGGGTGGCCCCCAGCCACTGACATGCGGCCCCCCCTCTGTTAATTAGTCTAACAATTGTTTTTATAAATAAAATTAATTTGTTAGATTAAACACTCACTGACATATGGGGCCCACCCCTCTAATTAGACTGTTAGTTTAGTTTAAATTACTGTTAGACTAACAGAGGCTGACATGTGGGTCCCACTGGACCCACCTGTCTGGTTTGACTGGTCAGCCGACCTGTTGACCTGCTGACGTCAGCGTTACCTCATGCTGACGTCATAATTCATTTTTGCTAAATTCAAATAATTCCAGAAATTCAAATAATCTTTGAAAATTCATATCTTTTAAACCGTAACTCGGATGAAAATGTTTTCTACATGAAAGTTGCTCAGAACGACGAGACGAATCCGGATACGCAATCCGTTCGTCCACCCCACCTCCCTAACCTATCGAACTCGCAACTTTCCCCCTCCGGTCCGTCTGTCCGAAACGCGAAACATCGGGAATACCTTCCCGGATGTTCCCCCCCTTCGCCGGTACCACCTACTGTCGCGTTAGGACACACCTCGGACTGCTCATTGTCATGTCACGCATCGTCATGTTTATATTGCATTGTATTTACTGTTTCTTCCCCCTCTTCTCTCCGGTAGACTACGAGACCGACGCTGCTGCTACCCAGTTCGACTACGAAGTTGACGACCCCTCCTCCTTGCCAGAGCAACCAGGCAAGCCCCCCCCCTTGATCACCAGATATCGCCTATTCTTCTCTATACTGCTTGCATTAGAGTAGTGTAGCATGTTACTGCTTTCCGTTAATCCTATACTGATGCATAGCCTGCCCTTGCTTCTACTGTTGTTACCCTTACCTGATACCCTACTGCCTAGTATAGGATGCTAGTGTTCCATCAGTGGCCCTACACTCTTGTCCGTCTGCCATGCTATACTACTGGGCCGTGATCACTTCGGGAGGTGATCACGGGTATATACTATATACATTATATACATGACACATGTGGTGACTAAAGTCGGGTCGGCTCGAGGAGTACCCGTAAGTGATTCTGATGAGGGGGCTAAAAGGACAGGTGGCTCCATCCCGGTAGAGGTGGGCCTGGGTTCCTGACGGCCCCCGACTGTTACTTTGTGGCGGAGCGACAGGGCAGGTTGAGACCACCTAGGAGAGAGGTGGGCCTGGCCCTAGTCGGCGTTCGCGGATAAATAACACGCTTAACGAGTTCTGGGTATTTGATCTGAGTCTGGCCATTTGGTCTATACGCACTAACCATCTACGCGGGAGTAGTTATGGGTATCCCGGCGTCGTGGTATCAGCCGAAGCCTTCGTGCCGTCAGCGACTGAGTGGCGCGCGCCGTGTTGGACCGCTTTGACGTAACCGCCGTGATCGTGTGGGTTGCTAGGTCTGCTCGCGGCCGCGTTCGCAACGTGCAGGTGTGCATAGGGCGATGGGCCCAGACCCCTGCGCGCTTAGGATTAGACCGGCGTGCTGACCTCTCTGTTGGGCCTAGGTGGGGCTGCGACGTGTTGATCTTACGAGGCCGGGCATGACCCAGAAAAGTGTGTCCGGCCAAATGGGATCGAGCGTGTTGGGTTATGTGGTGCACCCCTGCAGGGAAGTTTATCTATTCGAATAGCCGTGTCCCTCGGTAAAAGGACGACCCGGAGTTGTACCTTGACCTTATGACAACTAGAACCGGATACTGAATAAAATACACCCTTCCAAGTGCCAGATACAACCCGGTGGTCGCTCTCTAACAGGGCGACGAGGAGGGGACCGCCGGGTAGGATTATGCTATGCGATGCTACTTGGAGGACTTCAATCTACTCTCTTCTACATGCTGCAAGATGAAGGCTGCCAGAAGCGTAGTCTTCGACAGGATTAGCTATCCCCCTCTTATTCTGGCATTCTGCAGTTCAGTCCACTGATATGGCCCTTTACACATATACCCATGCATATGTAGTGTAGCTCCTTGCTTGCGAGTACTTTGGATGAGTACTCACGGTTGCTTCTCTCCCTCTTTTCCCCCTTTTCCTTTCTATCTGGTTGCCGCAACCAGATGTTGGAGTCCAGGAGCCAGACGCCACCGTCGACGAAGACACCTACGACACTGGAGGTGCCTACTACTACGTGCAGCCCGCTGACGACGACCAGGAGTAGTTAGGAGGATCCCAGGCAGGAGGCCTGCGCCTCGTTCGATCTGTATCCCAGTTTGTGCTAGCCTTCTTAAGGCAAACTTGTTTAACTTATGTCTGTACTCAGATATTGTTGCTTCCGCTGACTCGTCTATGATCGAGCACTTGTATTCGAGCCCTCGAGGCCCCTAGCTTGTATTATGATGCTTGTATGACTTATTTATGTTTTAGAGTGGTGTTGTGATATCTTCCCGTGAGTCCCTAATCTTGATCGTACACATTTGCGTGCTTGATTATTGTACGGTCAAATCGGGGGCGTCACAATGAGTTTGAAAACTATATTAGAAAACAAGATCACTTCAATCCAAATGTTATGAAACAATTGAAATACAATTCTGATATGATTGCTCGCTGGAGTGACTTGTTATTTAGAATCTCAAATGATGTTAGGGGTGTTGGAAAACATGCTTCTACGGTTCAAACTCATTTAGAACAAGTTGCTAAATCACAAAGAGAATTACTCGATGAAATGAATCATAATATGCATGACTTTGCTGGTAGAGTTGCAACTAGAGGAGGTAAAATGACTCAGGAACCACTTTATCCTGAGGCAACCCAAATAGAATTGAACAAGATTCACAAAGAAATAACACTAGTGCACCTAGTCCTTCTAAAAATAATAATAAGAAGAAAAATGATAGGACTTTGCATACTTCTAGTGAACCTGAAATAGAGAAACCTCCCGATAATGATAATGAAACTTCTATCTCAGATGCTGAAACTCAATCTGGTAATGAACACTCACCTAGTGATAAAGAAAAAGATAATGATGAGTTTCATGAGGAAACTCAACCAAATAATGAAAAAGAATCAGATAATGATGTTGAGATAGAACCTCCTGTTGATCTTGATAACCCACAACCTAAGAACAAAAGGTATGATAAAAGAGACTTTGTATCTAGGAAACACGGTAAAGAAAGAGAACCATGGGTTCAAAAACCTATGCCTTTTCCACCCAAGTCAACTAAAAAGAAAGATGATGAAGAATTTGAACGCTTTGCTGAAATGCTGAGGCCAGTCATTTTGCGTACTCGCTTGACTGATATCTTGAAAATGCCTCCTTATGCAAAGTATATGAAAGACATCATCACAAATAAGAGAAAAATACCGGAAGCTGAAAATTTCCACTATGCTTGCTAATTATACTTTTAAAGATGGAGTACCTAAAAAACTTGGAGATCCGGCAATACCAACTATACCTTGCTCTATCAAAAAGAATTATATGAAAACTGCTTTGTGTGACTTAGGCGCTGGTGTTAGTGTTATGCCTTTCTCTTTATATAAAAGACTTGACTTGAATAAGCTCACACCTAATGAAATATCTTTGCAAATGGCTGACAAATCAACTGCCATACCTATCGGTATCTGTGAGGATGTGCCTGTTGTTGTTGCTAATGTTACTATTTTGACTGACTTTGTTATACTTGAGATGCCCGAGGATGACAACATGTCGATTATCCTTGGTAGACCCTTCTTGAATACTGCAGGGGCTGTTATTGATGGCAATAAAAGCAAGGTCAATTTTCATATCAATGGTAATGAGCATACGGTGCACTTTCCGAAGAAACAATTCCAAGTGAATGGTATTAATGTTATTGAAAAATCTCCGACAATCACTACTGGAAGTTTTCAAATACCTCTACCTACTGTCAAAAAGAAATATGAAATGCTTATTGTTGGGGACATTCATATCCCCATTGAGGTAACTTAGTGATTTACGAAAGTTCTTCGGTTTCATGCTAATCGAAAGTGGTTGTTAATAAGACCTGACCAACCTTATTAATGAATCATTTTTGAACGGTATGAAGTTGATGAATTTAGTAAGCACTACCTTCTGTCCCTACTTTTGTTTTCTGTTTTTACTAGTTAAAAAAAGAGAATGCCATGTTTTGTCTGTTTTCTGAATTTCCAGTGCAATAAAAATTGACCCAAAAATAAAAGTTCTCAGAATGCCCTAAAAATTTAATATGATTTTTTTTCTGAATATTTCTGAATTTCTGGTGCAAATAATGTCAGAGGGAGGTGCACCAGGTGGGCACAACCCACCTAGGTGCGCCAGGACCCCCAGGCGCGCCCTGGTGGGTTGTGGTCCCCACGTGGGCCCCCTCACTTACCTCTTCATCCCACATCATCACTTACCTCCAGAAAAAAATCTCCATTGCTCTCTCTCCCGTGTTCTTGCTCTCAAACCCGCGGATTTCGATCTCTTTGCGCGAAGCTCCATTTTCGAAACTGTTTCGGGGGATTGTTGCTTGGTATGTGACTCCACCGTTTGTCCAATTAGTTTTTGTTTTTGTGGTTTATATTTGGAATAATTAGCTACTCTTGGTGCTGTTGTAGATGAGCTTGCATGTTGAATTCTTAGTGTTCTAAGTAGTTTGAATGCTTCCTTTGGTCTCTATGTATCCCTATGAGTAGTTCCTATCAATTTTATAAAGTTTTGTTGATACATTTTTGTCACCCCAAATTTTTTTATTTTCAGAAAACTGTACGCGGACATGAATATCTTTAGGAAGTTTGGCTCTAAGAAGAACTCCAAGGGTGTTATTGGGGAGTCTTCTGACAGTGATCTCCACCCTCAGAGGTTGGCGGATGTACGGCCGTGTGAATGGCCGCACACCCCATTCCTGGAAGAGGCTGGAATTCTTCAGGAGTTCACACAATATGTTGCTAATGCCGGCCTCACCGACTTCATTGCAGATGAGTGTGACCAGCACCAAATCCTCACAAACATCTTTGTTCAGAGTTTTACTTTCCTGCCTAGGAATAATCCTCCTGAAGTGAGCTTTGTTTTATATGCTGAAAACCATCATATACCACTTCCTGAATTTTGTGACGTATGCATGATCCCTTCTGATGGGAGCTTAGCCGAGCCTAGGCCGGCTGGGTTTGAGGCCTTTTATCGCACTTTGACAGTGGGATATGAGAGAGGGGTGTGAGCCACCACGGCTGCTAGCATACACTTTCCTGCCGTACATTATTTTGCTTTATTTGTTGCTAAGTGCTTGCTTGCTAGAAATAAAGTAGGTGCGCTTAGCGCACCAGACTTTGCTGTTTTACGCCGAGCACTAGAGGGCGACAACACTCATAGCTTGGGAGCTATTGTGGCTCATCACCTCCATCTTAATAAATCCCAGGGTGAAATACATGGTGGGATTTTTGCTACTCGTTTGGCGGCTCGCTTCAATGTTGAGATACGCCCTCATGATTACCCCCCGACCAAGGTTTACTTAGACCGTGCAACCATGGAACACCACCATTTTCTTGCACAAGATTATCCTAACATCCCCATTCCTTATAACCTGGTCTTTAGAATTAAAACTCATGATATTATTCCCTTGCCTGCACCTGCTTTGTTTGATTCTGCTGCCAGGGGCGGATATAGGATTATGCCTGCGGACATCATCGCCTACCGGAACGCTCAAGCTGCTGCAAAGGCAGCATAGGAGGAGCCTCAGCAGTGGGATGAGTGGATGCCTGCTCCTCAGGATCCCTACTACCCTCCAGGCTACTGATTGATTACCAACTTAGGCCAAAAGCCTAAGCTTGGGGCAGTACGTGTTTCTCACAGATGTTACATTCATGACTACATATCATTCTATTTGTCGGTGTTCACACTTTTCCATTGTATCATCCATGCTTAGATTTATTTTCTTGCTTTCTTCTTGTGTGTTTGAAAAACTTTAGAAAAACCAAAAAATTAGTTGTGGTAATTTACTTTCTATGCATGCTTAATAGTAGCACTAAAAATCCAAAAAGAATTCCTTGTTCTTCTTGTACTTGTTGGGAGCTTTCCCGTGTAAATAGTTTTTCTTGTTTTTGCTTTTCCCTTTTATTTGCCTGTTCAAGAAAACCAAAAACTCCAAAAATATTTCAGTGCGTTTCTCTGAATTTCTTTTCTTTTTATTCGAGTTGTACCGAGGAGAAGACCACGATGAAAATGTTGAGTGGCTCTCATATGAATAATTGCTGAACTAATAAAGAGCACATTTTACCTTGTCTTCTCCTATTGAATAAAATGTTTGCAGATTCCAGCTTAGTCCACGGCACTCTTGCACTATTATTATTTTCATATCGTTCGGTCGTGAAAGTGAAAGGCAATAATGACGACATCCAATGAACTGGCCGTGGCAGAGAGAAACTGGTATGAACTTGACTTGTTCTGTTTGTGTAAATATGTTTAACCTAGTATCCATGATTCAACCCATTATGATTAAACATGTTTGCAATGACAATTAGAGATTATAGTTTCTCATGCCATGCATAAGTAGCTGTGAGTTGATAATGATTTATCTTGGATATCAACATAGCGTTAAAATGATTGTGATGTAGTATGATGATATGGTATCCTCCTCTGAATGTTCGAGTGGCTTGACTTGGCACATGTTCATGCATGTAGTTGAATCAAAACCAACATAGCCTCTATGATAATTATGTTCATGGTGTTCATATCCTACTCATGCTAGTGTCCAATGTTACTTATGCATAATGCATGGTTATGATCGTTGTTGCTCTCTAGCTGGCCGCTTCTCAATCTAATTGCTAGCCTTCGCATGTACTAAGTGGGAACTCTGCTAGTACATCAAAAACCTTCAACCCAAAGTTATTTCAGATGAGTTCACCATACCTACCTATATGCGGTATTACCCTGCCGTCCTAAGTAAATTTGCATGTGCCACCTCTAAAAACTTCTAAAAATTATCCTTTTTGTGTGCCTGGATTGTTCATGGAATGACAGGAGGTGGTGGGTATCTTCCATGCTAAGCGGGTTATTCTCAGGTCGAGTGTTTATTCATTCGCCATCGCACGAGAAAAGGGTGGTAATAGGGATGCCCAGTCCCAAACTGCAAACATGAAAAGAGTTAATCTCTTAAATAATCAAACAAAAACTCCCAATGGAGTCAAAATCTTTACTTTTATCGCTTGGGAACCACCACTAGCGTGCTTAGCATGGAAGATGTTGATAACTGATGGTCGTGAAGTAAATCAGAAGGGGGCATGTCTCAAAATATCATTTACCTCTATTTTAAAAACTTAAGCTCTGGCACCTCTGCAACTGCTTCCCTCTGCGAAGGGACCATCTATTTACTTTTATGTTGTGTCATCACCTTCTTAAACAAGCACCAGAAACTGAGAGAGCACAGTTGTCATGATTTATGCATTGTGTGTAGCTAATGTTGGGTGCATCATGATTGGATCTTTTCTACCATGAATTACAATGTTTAGTCACTGCTTGAACTTTGGAGGTGCTCTGCATTTATGTTTTGCGGTCTCAGAAAGGGCTAGTGAGATACCACTATTGTCATATTATATCATGGTTGTTTTGACAATGTGTTGCTGTTCGAGATACCTTATTATTGCTCGCTAGTTGATTATGTCATTGATATGAGTCATTATAATCTTTAAGGGTTATAGTCGGCATGGATTGTTATAATGTTGGCTGAAAACCTGGGTGTTGTTTAAGCTAATTTATGCAAACAAGAGCAAAAGAGTTCGTAAAAGTTTCTTTTTCACTTTCAGTTTATCAACTGAATTGCTTGAGGACAAGCAAAGGTTTAAGCTTGGGGGAGTTGATATGTCTCCAATGTATCTACTTTTCCTAACGCTTTTCCTCTTGTTTTGGACTCTAATTTGCACGATTTGAATGAAACTAACCCCGGACTGACGCTGTTTTTAGCAGAACTACCATGGTGTTGTTTTTGTGCAGAAATAGAAGTTCTCGGAATGGAACGAAACTTTGCGAGGATTTTTTATGTCAATAATAAGAATTTCTGGAGCCAAGACCTGCCGGAGAGGGGCACCTGAGTGGGCACAACCCACCAGGGCGCGCCCCCCTCTCCTGGCGCGCCCAGGTGGGTTGTCCCCACCTGGTGGCCCCACAGACCCTGATTCCAACGCTATAAAATAACATTATTCCAGAAAATAATCAGGGAGAAAGAATTATCGCGATCCACGAGACGGAGCCGCCGCCAAGCCCCGTTCTTCCTCGGGAGGGCAGATCTGGAGTCCGTTTGGGGCTCCGGAGAGGAGGATCTTCCTTTTTCTTCATCACCAACCCTTCTCCATCGCCAATTCCATGATGCTCCCCACCGGGAGTGAGTAATTCCTTCGTAGGCTCACTGGTTGGTGAGGAGTTGGATGACATTCGTCATGTAATCGAGTTAGTTTTGTTAGGGCTTGATCCCTAGCATCCACTATGTTCCTAGATTGATGTTGCTATGACTTTGCTATGCTTAATGCTTGTCACTTTGGGCCCGGGTGCCATGAACTCAGATCTGAACCGTTTATGTTATCATCATTATATCCATGTTTTAGATCCGATCTTGCAAGTTATAGTCACCTACTACGTGTTATGATCCGGCAACCCCGGAGTGACAACAACCGGGCCCACTCCCAGTGATGACCGTAGTTTGAGGTGTTCATGTATTCACTATGTGTTAATGCTTTGTTCCGGTTCTCTATTAAAAGGAGGCCTCAATATCCCTTAGTTTCCAATATGGACCCCGCTGCCACAGGAGGGTAGGACAAAAGATGTCATGCAAGTTCTTTTAATAAAGCACGTATGACTATTTACGGAATACATGCCTACATTATATCAATGAACTGGAGCTAGTGTCGTATCACCCTAGGTTATAACTGTCACATGATGAATATCATCCAACGAGTCATAGATCCAATGCCTACGAATTTATCTTATATTGTTTCTGCTAAGTTACTACTGCTATCATCACTATTACACTTGCTACAAAATTACTGCTATCGCTGTTACTGTTACCATTGATGCTGTCACTACTATCAAAACTATCATATTACTTTGCTACTGATTACTTGCTGCAGATAATTAATCTCCAGGTGTGGTTGAATTGACAACTCAGCTGCTAATACCTTCAAATATTCTTTGGCTCCCCTTGTGTCGAATCTATAAATTTGGGTTGAATACTCTACTCTTGAAAATTGTTGCGATCCCCTATACTTGTGGGTTATCAAGGCCATGCGCGGCGAGCGCCGCCCCGCAAGGTCTACCAGTGCAACTTCCGCCCCTGACACGGGCGGCGGGCTGCATGTCTGCGCCGACATTCTGGGCCTCAACAGGGCTACTTTGCAGGAGCTCTTCTGGCCGTCACACATCAGTCAGAGTGGGGGCTACCCCTGCAACTACATCTGCATGCCGTTCGACATGCTGAATGTGGGCGCCTCATACCAGCACCTCGTGCAGCGCGCTATGGCGTCTCACAAGGCGGTCCCCGACCCTTGCGAGCCCCCTGGGTGTCGTGAGCTCCCCAGGCCTCTGGAGCCGCCCAGCTCGTGAGGAGCATTCTACATGGCACGCGTCTTTAGCTACCTCGACACTTCTACAACACTAGTGCGAGGTGACTTTTTGGTTTGTTCAGATGAGGGCGCCCCTCGGGCTGCATTCCTATCGGGCTATCAAGGTCCACCCCTGCAGTTGTGTCATTTCGTTCTTGTACCTTGAACGTGTTATGCTTTTGCAAGCTGCTGAGATCATTAACCCTACGTATGCTGTTGTATCACTCCTGGAGTCACTTCCGTGGGCTCCGAACATTGTCAGCTCTCCTTCTGAACGTCCCATGAGAGGGGGCTACCGACACGGTGCCTGTGCTCAGGTCCGTCCCTGCAGCGCGGATAAATCTAAGTGACTGAGCTCTGACCCTCGGGCCGGTCCCGTAAGCGTCACCTCGCCAGGTCCTTAGTGCCTTCGTCTTCTCACGGAATGATTATGAGCGGATCAGCAAGCGTGTGTCGCCTCTCGTGTGGTGTAGTTATCTAATTTGTTGGAACCTCAGGAGCCAAGTGTTCGAGTGACACTCTGCCCCCTCATGAGGGTTGGTTTCGACCGAGTAGCTGTCCGACCAACAAAGGCTAAGTATATCAATCCGCTAGCCCCAGCCGCCGGCCAAGGCTCCTAGCAACCCCCGCAAGGCAAAGCCAGTCCTTCTCGGGGCAAACCTCTTGCACGTTAAAAGGGGGGCTCTTGACACTACAAAAAAATACACTTCCGTGATGATACGTGTTTGTCACAGTAGGTCACGTTTTCTGTCATGCATGTACATCCATGACGATTTTATGACAGAATCAAGATAGTCATACCTGTGCTGTCGTAGAAGTGTTCCATGACATTACCAAAATGATCATCATGGAAGTGTCCACTTCCATGACGATAAATCCCGCGTCATAGAAATGCTTTCGTCAAGGGTAACCGACACGTGGCATCGACCGTAACGGGTCGCCGTTAAGCTATCGGGTCCGGTTTTGGATCCCATAACCCGTTAACATCCCGGACCAATGGGGATTTTCCACGTGTAAAATTCTCATTGGCCGGAGGAAACACGTGTTTTCTCACCGTTGGGACAGATGTCATCCACTCATTGGACAAGAGGCGCCTATGATACGTCGACACGTGGCACAGCCCAGCAGAGGCCCATTCCGGTGAAAGGGCCGGCCCAGCTAAAAGCCCACCATGTTTTTTCAGACACTAGTGGGCTGCCCCTTAACATCCTGCCATGTTTTGGGCCAAATTGAGGCCCATAGCAGATCAGGCCCGTTCATAGCCTGTTGTGTTTTGGGCCAAATTACGGCCCATATAGGATCAGGCCCGTTAATAGGCCACTGTTCTTTTGGGCCCATTCTAAGACATGTTTGTATTTCAGCCTGTTAAATGCCCGTTAACCAGTTTGGCCCGATAATAGTTTTGGCCTGTTAGCGGCCCGTGGTGCATCTGGGATGTTGTGGGCCCGGTTTAACTTTAGGCCCTTTAACGGCCCATGCAGAAACTGGGCTATTTCTTGTTCGAAGTAACTTTAGGCCTCTTAACGGCCCATAGTCTTCGTGGATAAATTTCAGCCCAACAGGCCTATCGGCCTATTAATGGCCCGTGGAACAGTTGGGCCTAATTACAGCCCATGTTGAATCCGGCCTGCTTACAACCCATCTGATAATGGCCCGTGACACTTTTGGTCCTATGGCCCGCGTGGATACCGGCCTGCTTAAAGCCCATAATTTTAATTGGCCAAACAGGCCCGAGATATATTTTGGCCTGTTAACTACTCGTCCTATTTGGGCCAAACATGGGCCTTTGGCAGTTTCGGCCTGTATTGGCCCGTAAATTTTTCGGTCCAACGCTGGCCCAATCTAGGTTTTAGCCTGTTAAAAGCCCATGGTATTCTCTGGCCCAGCTGGCTAGAACTTTACTCGGCCTGTTAAAGGCGGGAAACTACTATAGGTTTAGACCTGCTAATGGCCCAAGATGATTATAGGCCCACGTTTTGGCCCATATGAGTAATGGGCCGGCCTGAAGACCGACAACACTGAGATCCACTGAACCTTCCGGCCCAAATTACAACATACCTACCAAAGAATAAACCTAGACTATACAATAAAGAAATTATGGCATATTACATCCACTGGGAATCAAAGTTCGCTACCGGTGATAATAAAGCGCAACATGACCGCGGATTACATATACTGGTCATCAAAGGTCGCCACCAGTGCATATAAACGCGCCGACAAAAGAATATACAAACTGAGAGCACTTCAGAAGGCACTAGGCCTGGCCAGGACGGGCCCCGCAAGCAGCCGAACAAGCTGATGAGACCTCAGTTGTGTCAACGATAGATGCTCCATCCCTAGCTGTATGGCACGATAGTGCGCATTGCAGTCCTCTGACATCTTCTTTGCATCTTTGACTTCAAGTCAGAGCTGAGCTGAAGCAAGCCTTTCCACTTTAAGTTGAGACTGAAGCAGTCGAACTGATTGAGGCAGCGACAGCACAGAGGTTGTCTCACACCTGCTGGCGAGTAGCTTCAACTCACTGTCTTCATCAAGAAAGGACCTTGGGGTCATCTCGCTGTCCTCAATATGATTTGGCTCACTATCTTCCCTAAAGTTCTGCCTGGCATAAGAGATATGACTCTGAAAGAGAAACAAGGAGACACGTAACAGGTTTCACAATTATATAAGCAAATAAATGGATCTGTTCTCCATAAGGAACATGTTTTTACAACTACAATTTAAATCTGGTAGTTGTTGCAAACATCCAATCAGATGTAAACAGCAAAGTAAACAGCAGTGGACGAAATGATGCCTATCCAACTCTATACTAGAACAAAGTTTGAAGGCTTGAGAAGGATGAACTTACATTACATGTTAACACGGGCTGGACAAAGCCCTTCTCCATGTTGATGGAAGGATAATTCAATAAATTCCCCAAAGAAAATTCTTTATAAGCGTTGCCATTATTCTACATTTTGCAAAGAGTAAATATAGATCAAATAATATTGGGAGAAACAGAGGATAATGAAGCTCAGGTGCAGACTGATGATACATAATCAAATAGCAATTAAGTACAGGGTTACAAGGCAAAAGGTACTGACAAGAGGAATGCAGACATCAACGTGTGCAGTGGCATTGGCTTTACTCAACATTTTGCTAAGAGTAAATGTAGATATGATAATTTGGAGAAAGTGGAGGGGAGGGCAGATAAGATGCAGAGTAATGCTAGGCAATCAACTATCTCGCGATGCAAGTACAGTAATACCACCACCGTTAGTTATTACTTGTCGCTCAAATGGATGTATCTAGCACTATTAAGTTCTAAATACATCCAATTGATCAACAATTAATTCGATACAGAGGGAGTACATGACAACATGTACTTACATGAGCAATCCAAAACTTCATAACCATTGTGTTAATTCTACATTTATCTAAGAGTAAATATAGATCTTATAATTTCAAGCAAAGGGAGGATAAAGAAGCGAACATTTACAGTGATGCTACATAATCAAACAGCAATGAGTGTAAGTATGCTGACAAAGGGCAAGAGGTACTAACAAGAGCAATGCAGAGCCCAATATTGTTATGAGATCCTATGATCCTTAGAGCAAGAAGATTCATCTGAAATTAGTTTTCATACAAGAGAGAAGGTAAGGCACATGTAGAAATTTAGGAGTTCAAATTTTCAATTGATATCATAGACAGTACGTGACGCTGGGCTCTCAGCATTTCTAATAGGGGTTTGGCTAGTGGAGTAGGGGTAAAGTGTGGTACAGTTGGGCCTGTGTTTTCAGTGGCTGCTAATCTATCTGATTTATCAGGTATCCCTACCTTTTCCAAATACGTAGTTTGTACTCCTTGAGGATCTGCACTCACCCTCTTCCTTTTGGACATCTATTACGAAAGAACAACATTTGAATGGAAAAACATAGTATGACGACACATGGAATAGGTACAGAAAATGGATAGGTATGGCATATACTAATATAGGATGCTTAAACTAAGCAGATGGTGTAACAAAGTAGAAGTAATGCAAGAGGTCATATGAAAAATATGTGCGACCAATACAACCTTGCCAAGTTAGAGCAAGCACCTTGATGGGTGAATAAGATAGGCCATCCTCCACCATGCCAAGTTTGTTAGCGAGTGGATTGTTCTGCAATATTCCTCTCGTGCGCCCATTCTCATATTCATTTTGATAATGTTCAATACCTGACATGCATGAAAACATAAAAACAAGTGAGATTATGTTTGTAATGCAGAAGTGATTCTAATCCGATACTGCCTCCCTGTAAACCCCTTTGTGCTATCTCTGCAATTCTTCTGAGAGATGCCATGCATGCTGTAATTTGGTGTGTGCATTAATATAATGTGGCCTACTACTCAAAATATGAGAGCTCTAGAAGTGATGATACTTCGCAGATGACAACTTCAACATATAGTAAAGAAGAACAAGTCAACCTGACCTGACATATTCAAAATATACTAAGGGAGAACAACTTGACCTGACCAGTCGACCGCAAATGTCTCTACTACTCTTCCCATAAAGGAACATACTTATTAAAGAACAGAAGAGGATCATCTTAAAGAACAGCAGAAGAGGAAGCAGATTGAAGATATTACAAGTCTTTCTATAAAATGTCGGTTACCCATCCATGATGAACCAGAGCGCACAGAGAAATACTATTCCTTCCGGTCTCTCCATATGTGGCTCACATGCATTTTGAAACTAAAGTAGGAACATTTAGCTGACCAATTAAACATCTCTCAGTTTTAATAATATCAGCATAATATAGATTTGAATGTGTACAACTAAGCTTGTTTAGCTCGATGGGTGGAGAAGTGCTATTACGACACGAACCACGTAGGCTGATCGTGGTCATCATAAAATGGGGAAACCATAAGCATGATGAGTATAGTGTTGACCGTGGCAGTGGGATGGCAGATCTGAAGCTGCAAACCGCGCGAAGGGTAGTTAGCAACCGATGTTTGCTTTGAAATAACAATTAAGATTTGGTGTGGACAAGAAAGTACAGTCAACAAGTGACAAAGAAATGCAATTCTACTATCTCTCTATATGTCGCGACATGCATTTGGAAACTCAAGTGGGACCTTTAGCTAACCAATTAAATGTGTCTGTTAACTAATATCAGTATCATATCACAATCATATTTGAACAACTAAGCTTTGGAATTTTGAGTGTTGTGTTGTTTAGCTTGAAGGGTGGAATAATGCTAGTATGACATAAAGCACCTACGCAGATCATAGTAGAGTATATAAAAGGGGAAAACTCTAAGCATCAAGAGTAAAATCAGGAAAGTGGAACTAGCTGGACTAGTGGGTGGCGCACATGCTTTTCAAAACGAATATAGGAACATTAGGTGACCAATTAAATGTTCTCTGTTTTAGTAATATGAGCATAATATTAGATTCGTATTTCAACACCTAAGCTTTGGAATTATGAGTGGCATGTTGTTTCGCTTGATGGGTTGAGGTCTTCAGGAGCAGTGCTAGCACGACACGAAGCACCTACGATGATGGTAGTGAATATAAAGGGGGAAAGCCATAAGCTTTTACGAGTATAGTGACCGTGCCATGGCTGTTGGGTGGTAGGTGCGACATATGCCAACGGGTGGCTTATCATTGTGGGTGCCAATAAGACGTCGCCGGTGCCTGGAAACGGGATGAGGCGAAGACATGCACGCCGTCGGATCTTACCCAGGTTCGGGGCTCTCCGAGGAGATAACACCCCTAGTCCTGCTCTGCGGGGTCTCCGCATGATCACTAGATCAGGAAAAGTAGCTACAATCGCTCCTAGAGCTGTTGGGTTCAAGGGAGAAGAAGAACAAGGCTAGCTCTTGCTTCTCTCTCTCTATGGTGTGTGTGCTATGCTCAGAAGCCAACCCTTTGCATGGGTGCCCCGGGGGGTTTATATAGGCCTACCCCCCGGGGGTACAATTGTAATCCGGCTGGGCACTGGTCCCAGCCGTCAGTGTCTATGCTCGCCAGCTTCTCCGCCGGCTGTTGGGGCCCGCCGACTGGTGGGTCCCGCCGGCTGCCGGCCTCTTGGTCGACAGGCCGGCCCCATCGCCTAGGGTCTTGTCGATGGCTGCTTACTGTAGCCTCGCCCCTGATGACGAGGGCTTCGTTGAGGTAAGCGTGGCTACAGTGGGCCGCCTCGAGGGCTCTCACTGTAGCCTTACCTCGTCTTATCTCCTTAATGTGGCACATGCTTCGAGGGAGGGGGTAGCCGGCTTCTGGGGGCCGGCTGCGCCCTTGGCTGACTGGGGGAGGCCGGGCCGCCTTCGCGCCTCTCTCTGGCTGAAGCGGCCCGCCGCCCGTGGGCCGTACTGGCGTCCGCCGTGGGTGACGTCGAGGCTTGCATGGCTACAGTGCCGAGCCGGACGGGAGATGGCCGTCCCGTACGGCGTCTTGTGGCCATGCCTGCCTCGGGCTTCGGGGGTAGTGGGCCGCACTTTGGTCACACCCTGTCTTGTCACCGTTATGTGGCGTAGCTTTGGTGGTTGCGGTCTTGGCCGGCTTCTTGGAGTCGGCGCTCTTCGAGGCCGGCTTCTGGGAAGTCGGCGTCCTTTACGGCCGGCTTCCTGGAGTCGGCCACCCCGTGGTTATCCTGGGGGGGGGGAGGTTGCTGAGGCTGGGTCGCCTTCTGTGAGTCGACTTCAGAGGTAGCCGGCCAGGGAAGGTGGTCCAATGCTTGGAGTGCTTGAAGGCCCAAAGGCCTGATAATTTTTTGGAAGAGCCAGGGGCAGTCGGTTAGGCTACCCGTGGCCATTTACTCCGACAATGGCAGATTTGAAGGTGCAAACCGGACAAAGCTACTTCGCAACCAATGTTTGCTTTCAACTAGCCACTACGATTTGGTATGGACAAGAAAAGTACAGTAAACAATTTAGATCTATTTTCCGGGTGAGATCAATTACTTAAGCACATATGGAAGAGTATCACCTCTTTTGCGACGCCGTGTAGGCCCCTGCTGATACGTTGAGCGTGCTGCGGGTGCGATGGCTGTTGGCAGCGGGGAAGAAGACTTTAGGCGGCAGACGGCTGGGTCGGGGGATAAATCCTGTTGCCGTGGACGAGGCGGTCGTAGGAGCGGCAACGGCAAGGTGGACGACGATGCCGATGAAGCAAGAGGACGCGATGAAAGGATCCTGGTCTGTCGCCGTGTATGAGAGACGTCCATCTCTTGCAGTGGACGACGGGGTAGCGGCTCCGGCAAGGTGGAGGATGGGGTGGCGGATGGAGGAGGCTGGCCGCAGTGGGGAGGTTGTTGTGGCGCCGATGGTGTATGAATGGGGAAATGGAGGGGGAGGGGGGATCTCAAACTTTGGGACGCGCTTGTTTGAAATGTGGGAAAGTTACGAACTTAGCCCCGTTTAAAATTTCGGACATCACGTCGGTTGGGGATAGGACGGTAATCTCGCATCTCCCTAATATTTGCCAGTAGCGATTTCGGGCGAGGAGAGGGTTTTTTGCCGCCCACGGTGTGTATGAACGGGGCTGGCAGGTAGGGCGGTTGTGTCACGTCTGAGGGAAGTTACACATCTGCCCCTATTTAAAATATTTGCCTACATCGATTTCGGCCGAGGCGAGTTTGTTTTGTCGCCCATCGTGTATGAATGGGGAAATGGAGGGAGAGAGACATGTCTTTCGGACGAGCTTGAATAAAATGTATTTTGCCGCCCACGTTTGGTGCCCACCGTGTCTGAATGGGCTCAGAGGCGGTCGTGTCACGTCTGATTGAAGTTACTAGTCTACCCCTATCGACACCAGTGTAAATCCGGTCGATAAGGATGTCAAAGTGTCAGGGGTAGACAGTAATTTCTATCTCGCAAACACTTGCTTCGGGCAGCCCACAAATGATAGTGGGTGTTTAGCCGTTTCGTTCAAAACTTGAGAGAATTAGCATTCACGTTTGCCCTGGGCCCTGGCAACTAAATTCAAATCCAATTTGTACTCGATTACGAATATCCACCGATAATTCTACATTTTGTTATTTATTTCTTCAAAACCACAACAAAGATTTATTCCACCTTTATATATGATTATGATTTAGAAATGCCGTGATCTTCGAATTCAGTAGGTTGGATACACTTTGAGTCAAACAGTTATTTCATCCAATACAATATGCTCACACGAAAAACAGTTCACCTTATGCCAATCATACAAGTACTGAGGATTACCTCGCCTAAAAAATTCGGATCATTACAACACATGGACAACATAGGGGGTCTTACAACATAATCCATTCAGAGACATGACACAACATGCAAGTACATATTGACAATTTCAACTGGTATCTAAATAAGAACTGGGATTACCTTGGGCTTCAAATAGCAGAAACACCAGGACCTCCTCCATCTTCAAATGCAGCATTCTTACTTCCTCCAATTCTTGGGTTGCTTGCGTAATGTGCGCAGCTAATTGCATAATTTCCAGCCTCAAGATCAAGATTGCCTCATTCATGGCAGCCACACCATCTCTTTCTGCCTCTAGTAGAGCCTCAAGAACTATAATATCTGTGCTCAGACTGGTCTACGGCGGTGTTGCCTCTGAACTGCTACCATCTAGTAACATGGATGGCACATTGCTTCTACAAATAGATTCTGGGGTTGTACATTGTGTCCTAGTGTGAACGGCATCCCGAAAGGTTTCCGCCGGACATAAGTAAGAGATAGTTATCGCATGATCTAGGCAGTAAGCTTACATGGTAAACAACATACGAATTATTGCCGAGCATGGCAAGCTATATTTAAATGGTTCGAAGCAGCATCGGCCGAAAAGAAATTAAAATGGTAAGATGAAACTAGGGATGTAAGTGGCAAATAAACGACATCCGCCAGTCCCATCTGGTTAGTTTATGCTAGCTCCCTGGTTCATTTTCCTCAAAAAACAAAAACTCTTTTGAACTATCATACCACTAGTGGACTTTAATCGGGATTAAACGGGACCCAGTTGACATTCCTAGTTGAAAGGGAGTGTACCACCACTATATTTAAGTTGCCAAGGCCTCTAAGCAGTTCAAATAATCTGAGAAAGCACTTAACAGTGTGGCCTCATATAAACTACGAAGACGGTCTTGTGATGAAGTTTAGAGGAAAAGTTAAGGACTCAGATGAACTAGGCATGCATTTCTTTACGATAGTACAGCAGGCACTGCTGACATATTGGCCAACTCAGGTATAGCCTAACAAGTAACAAACAAGCATTCGAATCAACCAATACAACAAAGCAGACAATTGAACTATTTGTAATTCTGTAGGATTACAGGTTGAGGGCACAAGCCAAGAAAGCAGCCCACACGCATTACATTTCACATGTACTAAAACACACTAGCTTACCATATGTTGCTGTGAAGCCTCGGTGTTGTTGCAATGTTCTTTGAAGATATCGTCAGCATCCCGTGGTTGCAAATCTAGTTGTTGTAGTTTATTCTGCACCCTCTATTTAGGTAAAATTAATTTTAATCACATGCACTGGTTCGAATTGATCATCAATGGTTCATCTAAACTAATGAAAGAAGGGTGTGTGCTTATACGACAATATATCTGCTTCACTCTATTTTTATGCTTGTTCGAGGTGCCAGCCCCAAAAGAACAAATATTTTGCTTGATGGGGTTGGCAGCTCCATAATTAATAGAAGCATCAAATTAGTCATGCAACTTGGGAAGATCAAGAACACACAAAAAAGTAATGAATAGAGGCTCGGAGCAGTGATGTAATAGATAGCATCAGAAAATTTAGGGTAAAACAAACAAAAAGCAGCGGAACCACATGCTAGTTTGCTGATGTGTAATTAAGCATAGAGAACATGAAGCAGTCTGATGGAACCAATATGTGGCATCAGACAACACCATTATCATAAATATAGCATGCAAGAAGTAAAATAGTAGGCAGTGATATCTAGGAAGTACAGTAATACTTAGGACAAAACTAAAGCATATTAACTATATGTGCACTAGTATGTAATTTAGCACATGTAACATGTTCACTGTGAGAAGCATGGCCCTACAGGTGCAAGTAGAATAACGCATCTCATGAAAAATTGAATGATGCCTTGAAGAAATTCAAAGGTGCGGTGCTTATGCTAAGAAAGTGAACGTAGGCACCAGCCGTTGGATAATAGTACCTGATTCTCGGCGGCGTATGGGTATCATTGTCATACTTGATAGCTAAGGATCATCGATGGTGCTCGTGTTGCAGTTGAGTTTGGGTCGGCTGTCACTGTCGCTGAAGCGGTTCCAGTGCTTTGGTTGCGGCACCTGTCGACATACAAGAAAGCTCATCTGTGGTAAGTGAACGGTTGCACGATAAAGAAGAGAAAAACCAAAGGAGGAGGCTGCGGCGTCAGTAAAACAGGGCCGGTGGAGTTGAATATGGCGTTCGTTGAGCGGGTCCGGTGCAGTGGACGAAGGCTTCGGCGGACGTGGTGTACAGTGCTTTCGGTGTGGAGGATCTATTGCGGCGGACGAGGGCTTGTATGAAGGGCCATCGATGGGGTGGACGAGGGAGTCAGTGAAGGGGCTACACTATGGTGGACGAGGGAGTTAGTGAAGGGCCTACACTGTGGTGGACGAGGGCGCCGGTTAAGCAGATCCGAATCGATGGACCATGATGGAGGTCAAGGAGATCTGGAGCGATGGACAAGCTAGTCGATGAAGCGGCTCCGGTGAAGTGGTGAGTTGGCAGTTGGGGGTTCCAAGGTGCGGAAGGTAGATCGGCGGGGTGTGAGGTCCACCGCTGCGGTAGAGGACTAGATTCGGCGGCTTGCCGTGGTTGGGGGGGGGTCGGGGAGGGGAAGGGGAGGGGCTCTGGGGAAGAATGTTGGCGGCAAAGAGGGAAAACCAATGGAGTTACCAAAGTAGCCCTTTTCCGTTCATGTGGCAGGGGTAAAACTGGAATATCGCAGGGCTAAACTTTCGAGCGCGAGATATTTCGATGTGAGCGGGAAGTTTGAAAGCTTTTGGCGCCTGAAATTGTAAGTGTTCTGCTCTTGTACGGCCGACTATGATATCATGGCCAAGAATTTATTTGTTTTGCACGCAAAAAAAGTGCAAGTTTTGAAAATCAATGTCTCCAACTCGAAACTAAGATTGTCCATTCAATTCAAATATGGATCATTGAGCTAGTACAAGCAAATACCATCGTACGGTCCAATTCAAATGAAATTCCAAATGTGTTTATAAATATGATGACAAAATAAAAAATGTGTATGTGTATGAATAAAGTGGATGATTATAAAGTTTGAACATGCCCATATGTGTATATCTCTAGGTTTGATATATGAATTTGAAATCATGAAATCCCAGCTTAAAAAATGTACCTCTGTTTAAATGAATTACAAAAGCTAATGGTGGAGTCGAATTCCAAAATTCCAATCTTAGGTTTGTAATTCTGGTACATCAAGGTATATCACGCATGTTCAAAAGTATCGTTATCTCATAGTCCAAATTGTGAAACAAATTGATCAACCATGAGTGCACACACTATTGACCATATATATCTCAATTACGCTAAAGTCCCTCAAATATAGACACCTAACTCATTATCTGAAGCCAACACCCCCCACACACGCTGTTCTCTCCCGCATACACGAACACATGAGCATATTAACACCCCCCTCTCTTCTAAAGTCCGGACCCTAATATAGGTCTCTTATCACTTTGTCTCTCGGGCATGCACACATCTCTTCCCCCACTCTCCAGGTCTCCCGGCATCTCTCTTTCCCAAGCACACACACTATGTAGAGTGTATCTTTCCCATACACACAAAACGTCGCCCCCAAACGTTTATCTCCCTAGTTATGCGGTTCTCCCGCACTCACCTCACACACCACCCCCACTGCAAACAAGCACACTTTGTCTCCTTGTGCACCACTCTCCTCTTTCTATCTCTCCCACATGCGGACCCGCCCCAGCTCCTTCCCTCTATACATATATGTCGTGACTCTTTCCATAGCTCCCTAATGTATCATCGTTCTCAATCTCGCACATTGTTCTGTACACCATCTATTCTAGATCTCTCATGAAGTCCCTATCAGACACACGATGACTCGCTTCCCTTGCGTCTCCGTACATAGGCCAATTTCGAACAACATCAACATTGTCTCCCTATCTATACGCCACTTATGGACACAAACGACCCCTCTCCCCCCTATTTTCCTCTCTCTCTATCTCTATCTCCCGCTCTTGCTCTCACACCCCTCTCCCACACACACTTGATGTCTCTTCCAAATAGTCCGCTCCCCGCCCGCACCCATGCTATCCCGCTACTACACATGCCTATGTCTCTCTTTGACACACATGTCACACCATTCCCCTTCCCGTATACTAGGTTTACATCATTAGTGGTCTCTCTACTCCACATACACACACTCTCTCTCACACACAAACGCACGCACAATCACGCACAGACACGCACAAACACCCATCTTGCTATCTGGATCCTTCTTTTAAGACACAGACCCATGCATATTCTCTACAGATATGTATATATCCCCCTCTCTAGGTCAGATGCACACCAAAATTCTCCATCTCTCTAACACACACATCTCTCCCCATGCCCGCATGTGTATCTTACACACTCACTCTCTGATTATGTCTATGTATCTCCACGTTACACAACACAAAAGCCCCATGTACATGTCTCTCTCTATCCTCCACACACATAGACACAAAGAATCTCTTATCATTGCCTCAATCCCTAGACATATCACACACACACACACTATCTCTCTCTCTCTAGCAAACACGCTCAACAAGGGTTTCCCCTTGAATAACTAACCGTCTATTCATCAACAGTCATGGCAGTACGGCGAATACGAGACGTGAAAAAGAATAAACCTCCACGTGCGTAGACCACCTAGTATGACTACTAGGACTAGAGCAAGCCGAAAGCGCGCCACCGTCACCCCCTCCTTATCGGCGACGGGAAAACCTTTGTTTTACACAGTCGAGAAGTCATTGTGCTAAGGCCCCACATGCTGAGCCGTCGAATAGAATGTAGATCCTAGTTTACGAAAACAACTATCGATAATACGTTTGTATCTCCATACTTATATTTCTTCTCTTATAAAAAAACCGAGTTGGTGATGATGGTATGCGTGCCATCTTGCAATAGACCTTCCGATCTATATCTGACAGATGGAAATTAAACTAAAAGATACCCGCAACTCTCTCCACATTTGCAGAGAAGGCCTTCCCTCGTTCATCCTTATCTGCAACAACCTCATTGTTGAGCAATTAAAAAAGGAAGCCTCTGGAACAAACTGGCCTGGTGGCCGCTGCCGGTGTCGTCCATCCCCTTGCCTCCGCTCAGTCCGACCACCAATCACCACCACGCCCCACTCCTCTTCACCTTATCTCCTTTTTCTTGAGATATCATTAGTTTTTACACATGGGATTACTCCTGCATGGGTCAATCACAACAAGTGTTTTATAAAAAAAATGCATCTTGTTGTTCCGTGCACTGCACGAACATCTTGCTAGTACTCCTACAGAAGACTAAGTTGGTGATGATGGTGTGTCTGCCATCCGTCATTTCTGACCATTAGATCTACATCTAACGACTGTGAGGTAAGTTGTTGCCTTTTCTCACCAATTTGCAGAAAACCCATAATTAGTATCTTAAAACCAATCACACCCCTCCCTCACCTCACCAAAACAGCCCAAGGAATATTTTCTGATTGAAACATATATATCTCTAGTGATATATGTATATCAAAATTAGAGTGTTTTGTATCAAGTTTGTGAATAAGTATTATTCTAATTATGATCTGTTGCAACGCACGTGAACATTGCTAGTATTTCCAACCATTCAAAAAAATGCTAGTATTTCCATAGTTTCGAGTTTTCCATCAAGATATTAGTCACTCATGGTTGATATTTACTTTCAATCACGTACACATAGGCACTATGTAACTACCCTTGCTTATTGGCTTCCAAAGCTTAACTTTCACTCCTACTTACAATAAGTAGTGTATTTAACAAAAAATACCACTTTCAACCAGCCCTAGGAAGAAACTATTGTACAAAAAATAGCAAAAACATACCCAAAATTTCATAATCCGTGCCAAAACCACTACCTAGTGTCGATTAGGCTCGTTTAAACCCGTTTATGATAGGGTTGGCCCACACGTACGTGCTGACGAGGCAGCTTAAACCAACACATTTTGTTTGACAGTTGACACGAGGGACCCACATCTGACCTTCTATCCTGTTATATTCCCCCTCAAATCATTATTTTTCCTGAACATTACTTCAAACAGTACGGATGCGTGTTCGTCGATGGCGCCGGTGATGAGGGAGTTGGCCGCCGCTCCGCTAGACGGGCCGGATGTCGCGCTGGCCTCCGCACGGGTTGGCAGGCTGGCCCGAGTGTGACTCACGCGCGAGCAAGCCGCCGCGTTGGCCTTCGCTCGAGCCAGATGGCTGGCCTTAGCACAGCGTGCGCGAGGAAGCCGCCGCACCGCCGTGCCAATCTAGCTAGCAAACCTTGCAGACAAGCAGCTGGACAGAGCTATCTTGGCAAGCTAGCAGCCGCGAGCGCCGGATGGAGCTGGCATCCGGGCTACCGCAAGATGGGCTCTGCACCGCCGGCGGTTTTGACCTCGCCTTCTGCCGGCGGCGGTAGCTGTGTCCCATGGCCGAGGATGACTAGGTGGACGGGTCGGAGGTAGGAGGTCACTCAGGGATTTTTGTGCATACTGACATGTAGGTCCCACAAGTCATAACGCCTAACTTGCCGGTCGAATAGAAGGCGTTGACTTAAGGGGCGACATGGGTTGAAACGTGCCTACAACGGCACTTTGTAGAGTATTCGTTTCTTGGTAGGGCTGGTTGGTAAGGGCATGTACAATGGTTGATAAGGTAGTCTTATCTTAAGTCTGCCACGTATGCAAGTGGTAGTAGTTTCTTGGCATTATTAGTGGTTTCTTGGCATTATTAATGGTTTCTTGTAAGGAACAATGTACTACTAGTGACAAAAGGCGATTCTAGGTTGCGTTGTACTCCAATGAGTACTACTAGTGGTTGTGGGAGTGTATACCTCGTTTTGTGGGTTCGATCTCGACAGAACTCACGGCGGCCTTTTTTTAAATAGTAACTTTGCTGCGAGCCAATATTGTACACAGGTAGTTTGAGTTTTGAAGTCCAACGGACGTGTGGCACCACAATCAGGGTGCACTGGATAGCCCAGCCACGCGAACGGGTTTTCCTTCCCATCATCTCGTGGCTCGCGTGCTCGCCCTAGCCGCACCTCGCTTGCAGCTTCCTCTAGCATATTTAAACTAGCGCCTCCCAATTAAGCCCGAGGAACAGGAAAAGCCTGGCGTGGCATTGAGAACTATGCAATATGGCTATGTACGTAGTAAACTGCTAGTACTCTACTACTCTGTAGCTTGTGGCGTTGCACGCATGGACTTCACTCCATTATCGGCTCTATAAAAGAAATTCCTCATGACGTGATTTTTTTTGAAACAGAGGCAAAAGGTTTGCCTCATCTCATTCATAAAGAAGGAACTACTAACAAAGTTCGACTAGATCCATTACACCTCCACAAATGGAAGCGAAAAGCCTAGTCTCGCTGTATCAAATAACTCAAATGTTCTGCCCCGCAGTAACTGTCGCTGATGAACAGGCTGCTAGTGTGTGCGTGAGAGGAGCGGCTGAGTAGGCCAGCTACGCGCTTGAATACAGCACCGAGAGTACCCACTACGCAGGTGTACTTTCCCTGCATTGATAGTACAACGATGGTTCTAGAGAATAGTACTACCCTCCACTTCCAACTGTAGCTCCTTGGCCCTGAGATTCAAGAGTTCAAAACTGCTGCACTATATGAGAAGTATAGTACTACATCGACTACTAGTTGATAAAGTAGTACTAGTACTGCTACAGTACGAGTACGTAGTAAATAATAGCCTCGGGAACGATCGAGGAGGTACAGTTGGAAGGGACGAGTCCTTGCGGTTACTACGCTCTCATCTCCTCCTGCCAGCCCCCCCGAAGAGAAGGCAGTTTGTCGCTGCTCCCATGGATTTGCCAGGCGGTTCTCCTCCTCGTCGGGGCTGGGAGACCTAGGACGACGATCCTCTGGGAGAAATCGCACGCCGCTCCGACGTCCTCACCGCCGCAAGACTCGGTGCTTCCTGCACCAACTTTTTCAAGACGGTGCTTAAACAGGCTTGGGAAAAGGCCATGCTTGTTGGTCTTCCATGCGTCCTCGAGGAGAAGGTTCTTCTATGGGTTAATCTTTTGAACAGTCCACCGCTCCCTGGCCATGGTTGCACGTTGACTCCGCTAGAGTTGCCGACGTTGATAGGTAGTCGGATTTTGTCCGATGAGCAGGTCAGTCATGGAGTTTGATCATGTAGTACTTAGCTATTCCATTTCCATCCCGTAATTTCTCCGTTGCCCACCATCTTATATATAGGTCTGGGTCGGTGCCAATGAAGATTGGCTTGCATACCTCCGGCCGGATACCATCATCATTTTGCACAACATCCACAGCAGTGCGGCCATTCCCGTAGAACCCTTCTCCACCATTGGGATCGGCCTTCCGGACTGGCTGGGCTTGAATACGTATGATGATGCTAACATGAGATTGAAGAAGATAGCAATTGTGGACCCGCCGACAAAGCGACGTGGCTACGATGATTACTATCTCATCGCGGTGTTCGACATAAGGATTGCCATCAATACAAGAGGCAGTAATGGCAGTTAGGGCATAGGCTGGCGCATGTTGGCCGCGGCAGATTTGTACCCCTACACGTTCAAAGACGCCGTGTTCCATCTAGGCCGCATCTTCGCGGTGACAAGCCAGGGGACTTGTTTCATCTGGTTGCCATCCTACGGTACGGGAGATTACAAACGGAATGCACAAACCATCATTTGCATCCCTAACGGTACTCCATTATTTTGCAGGTGTCGGTGTCAAAACCGGCGGATCTCGGGTAGGGGGTCCCGAACTGTGCGTCTAGGATCGATGGTAATAGGAGACGGGGGACACGATGTTTACCCAGGTTCAGGCCCTCTCTATGGAGGTAATACCCTACTTCCTGATTGATTGATCTTGATGAATATGAGTGTTACAAGAGTTGATCTACCACAAGATCGTAATGGCTAAACCCTAGAAGTCTAGCCTATGTGAATATGGTAATGAATATATCTTTCGGACTAACCCCTCCGGTTTATATAGATACCGGGGGGATCTAGGGTTTACATGGAGTCGGTTACATAAGAAGGAATCTTCATAGTTGGTTGCCAAGCTTGCCCTCCACGCCAAGGAAAGTCCAATCCGTACACGGGTATAGTCTTTGGCCTTCGTATCTTCACGGCCCATCAGTACGGCCCAATGAAGAACAGGCCGGACGCCCGAAGACCCCTTAGTCCAGGACTCCCTCAGTAGCCCCTGAACCTGGCTTCAATGACGAGGAGTCTGGTGCGTAGATTGGCTTTGGCATTGCAAGGCGGGTTCCCCTTTTTTTTGAACTCCAAGATAGTCTTCGGACATGATAATTGTATCTGGACCTGTTATACACCATCCACAATGCAGAGAGAATATAATATTTGCACGAATGTAATCTGTTGACAGCTTCTTTTCAACACGACATCGGGTCTGTCCGGTCATAATTTTGAACCTTTTTCTTCTGCCATCCCACGTTTCGAGACGCGGTTGCTATTGGCACGTCTTGTCAAGGTAGAGATCGTGTCCCCTTATCGCGGGATTCTCATCAATGCGGGCATGGGTAACCCAACCATGCCGTTTATACAGCCCTTGGGAACAGGCAAATCCTAAGGCGAGTGAGGAGGCGTTTAATATTTGCTACCTTTATAAGGGGATAAGGATTCCCCCTTCCTCTTCTCACGCTCTTTCATCGTCTCTGCCTCTCCGATCTCAAGCTCCAGCGGCCAAGTTCTCATCTCCTTTCCACTCAAGCAACCATGTCCAGATCCGGTGGTCAGGGCAAGTGGATGGTCTCCTCCGTCAAGGAGGAGGACATTACTGAGCTCCGGGCGGCCGGATATTTGGCGAAGGAGATCGCCCACCGCCTGACGGCCGAGGGACAAATTGTCCCCATGCCGAAGCCCACTGGGAGGGTAGTATTCATCCCCCATTTCTTTCGCGGGCTAGGGTTTCCACTCCACCCTTTTGTCCGCGGGCTGATGTATTATTACAGGATAGATTTCATGATCTGTCCCCAAATTCCTTCCTCAACATCTCGGCGTTTATCGTCGTGTGCGAGGCCTTCCTCCGCATCCATCCCCACTTCGGGCTGTGGCTCAAAGTCTTCAATGTGAAGCCGAAGCTGGTGGATGGCCAGCATGCAGAGTGCGGAGGAGCCATGGTCAGCAAGCTATCCAATGTCTCCTGGCCCAAAGGCACTTTGGTGGAGACAGTAAAGGAATGGCAGAAGCAGTGGTTCTACATCACAGAACCTCGCGGCACCACCTGGGCTGCGGCTGCCGAATTCCGCTCCGGTGCTCCCATGCGACTCACCTCCTGGGTCGAGAAGGGTCCGGACTGGTGTTCACCTGATGAGCTGATAGCGTTGCAGACGCGCGTTCAAAGCATGGTGACCAAGAACATCAAGGTCGTTGACGTCATCCAGGTGATGCTGGTCCGCCGGATTCTTCCGTGCCAGCGCCGAAGCCGCCCTTTGTGGGAGTTCAATTCGAAGAAGCACCAGACCTTGAAAAGGCTCTTCGAGACTTCTCATGAAGGGGCCTGGAAGTTGCTCTTTAAGGGCAATGAGAAGCCACCGGCCACGGACTCAGACCGTGGTCAGGATTGTAAACACCCCGCCAGCGAGGTATGTTTTTTCTGACGTATCCCCGACTTAAATGTTTCGAGGATGATATCTAAGTTTTTATTATTGCTTTTTCAGGACCGGATGGAGAGGGCGAGGCGGCTCCAGTGTCCGGCCCCGCTGCCCGAAGAACCTGTCATCCCGCGCCTGGCGAAGATGCTGGTGTCGGCACCATATAAGGCGCCGGAGAAGAAGGCCAAGAAGAAGGCCAAGGGGGCCAAGAGTGGCCCCCGTCGCAAGGGCACTCTGGACGTGATGTCCGAAGACGACGAAGCTCATTCCTCTGTCCCTTAGGACAATGATGAGGAAGAGGAGGAGGAGGAGAACAACCCTCCCCCCGAGGAGAAGAAGAAGAAGAGGGCGGCTTCGGCGCGTCTGGAGGCGGAGACGCCCAAGAAGGGGAAAGGCGTCCCAGCGGTCAACACCGCATGGGATGTCGACAGTAGTTCGGAACAACGCCCCCGTACTAAGCCTCATGCCGCATCGTAAGTGACGTGGCTTGCTCGTGCGCATATCCGGCCCTTTCCCTCCATTTATCTTTGACATAGTTTAACTTTAATATTGCAGCCCGGCCCGTGACCTTATCCAGCGATCCTCATCTGAAGGTTCGTTGGCTCCGTCGGAGATGGCGAGCATGTCACCATCGCCCGCTTACTCCCCTGGGCCCAGGGACAACGCCGAAGTGCTGTCCCGGAGGACCTCTCTGAACCGGGGAGGAGCCCAGGACATTGTCCGGGTGGCGCCACAAGGTGGGACCTCCACTGCCGGACACATGGGGAGCCAATCCCCATGGAGACTGGCGAAGAGGGCCGTATCCAGTTCGGCCCACAGCCAAATACGATTCTGGAGACCCATATGGCTCCGGAGTCGGGCAAGCAACCCCCTTTGAAGGAGAGGGGTGCGCCGCCTCCACCGGTGGCTCCTGTCCATCCAGGAGCGCCGGATGACCTGACGGGGGCGCTACGAAGCGCCTCCGTCGTGGAAGAGCACCGTGTCCTTATGGGTGCGGTGATCGAGAAGATTCAGTCTGCCAAGAGCAGACTGAATGAATCTTGCAGCAGCCTATTAACAGGTTTCGAGGTAAGAAAGAGAAAAACCCCGTATAGTCCGTAGCCCCTGAGACGTTGTCCGGTGTTCGGCGAGAAGAACCGGACATGGGATCAATCCTTAATTATAAGAGGCTGACTGAATATATATCGATAAGCAGGCGTCCCTGTTGGCCGTGACCTCGCATGCTGCCGAGGTCTCCAAACTAAAGCGGAGGCTGGAGCGGACCGAGAACGAGCTCGACGAGGTTAAGGTTCGGCTCCAGGATCAGCAAGGTGAGTAACGACTTGCTGTATGTTTGGGAAAGGATAAGCGCTGTATATTGACAGCGGTATTGTGATATGTGCAGAAGCCGTGACCGAGGTCGAGGCCCTGAGGAAGGCCCTGGGCGAGGCCGAGGAGCAGGTTGTCCAGCAGCAAGCCGCCCGTAAGAAGCTAGAGGCCTGGGTCAAAGAAGTCCAGCAGGAGCTCCAGGATGCGGTTAACAAATGTGAAACCTTGGAGAATGATGCATCGGCTCAAGGGAACGAGCTCACCAAGGCTCGCCAGAGCGCGGAGACCGCTCGGAATGAGGCCCAGGCCGCCCTCCAGGAGATCCAGGAGGCCAAGAAGATCACAACGGGTAAGGTTTTTAAGATGCAAAGCAAGTATGCGGAGAAGCAGTACCTTTTACTAACCCTGGTTCGGAGTTCCCCAGGGGCTTTTGCTGATCTACCACGCAGTGTATCGGACGCCGTGGAGTTCTATCGAGCCAAAGGAGGGGGTTCCATGGAGAAGCTCTTCTAGTCACAATATGCGGTGCTAGAGCCTCCCGTGTCCTTCACCGATCAGCTGAAACAGCTGGTGGAGCTGCACAAGATGGCCGAATTAGCCATAAAGAATTTGACAATCCGGCTATGGCCAGCCGAAGCTATGCCTGGCAGCTACTTCGGACTCCTGAGGCGGATGGTAAATGCCTGTCCTCGGCTGGACGTCATCAAGCGCTCTGCCTGTATTGAAGGTGCCCGTATGGCCTTCGCTCGCTGCAAGATGTGGTGGGCGAAGATGAACGCTGTTGAAGTTGCCAGTGGGCCGCCGGAGGGCAAGGAGCACTGCACACCCGAGCGATATTTCGCGGATGTCGTAGAGGGGTCTCGACTTGTGGCGGCGCAATGTTCGCAGGACATTGTATTTGAATAAATGTATTCGTGTTGCCCTTTGCCTTGTATTATAGGAACAAAGCCGGTTTTTGTAAAATAATTTTATTATGCTTTGAATTGTTTCCTCCTCTGCGACTGTGTTATTTGTAATCTGAGGGTTGGCCAGTCGTCGGCTTCTGTCCTCGCGTAGGTAGTATGGAGGTGTTCGGGATGGATTCTAAACAATCTTGATCCAATTATATGGTCCCTTGGAGGAGTTGTTTAGCGCAACGAACAAGGCAATCGGACTGTACGACTTAAACGCCCTCAGTTAGCCATAGGAGTTTTATAATTAAGCAAGTGCGCAGCCCCTGGTCCAAGCCAGGGTGCTGTCAGCGTCTGATCGGGGGGTGCCAATCCTTCGCATGACGCGGAAAAAATCTCCAACGATTTTGTAACCCTCGAACAGCTGACCGGCTCTCGCCGTATCATGACAGTCGGTTTTCGGCTTTCTCTACTGAGGTGCTCATCCGGTCAAGGCCAGGGCACAATCACAGTAGTTCTCCCTTTACTACCCTAGCCGATAGAGCGGAACGTAGGGTAGCAAGCACAGGAGCCGGGCAACCCAACTATTGACCAAAGACATGATTCGGAGCCAATGCATATAATGCTAAATTCGGGGTGCCGAACTTATATATAAGAAGTGTTCGGACTTTGCCCCCGTATTGTGGGGTGACAAGTAGCCCCTGGCGAATATGAAACGTAAAAGAGTATTGATCCAGCAAATAAGCAAATCGAAATAAAACGAAGTAAGAAGCGAAAACCACAGAAATTGGGCCACGAACCATTTTTATTATAACTGGATGGATACGTCAAGGCGTATCTTGTACAGATGGTGCGAGAAGTATCTGGGCCTACACACCTGTGCTGCTTCCCTTTGTTGTATGCCAATCCTTCTAAAGGACTCGTGATCAGGCCCGCGGAAAGAGGAACCTGAAACAACAACAAAAAGTAAAAGAACGTATGTCCGGGATCTGTCTGGCCGAACTGTAGACCCTGGGTTATCTTGTGCCTCCGTCGATGTCCATGGAATTTTGAGTGCGTAATTGTGTACGCGTGGTACGAATGCCACTACCTCATTGGGTCTGGGCCGGAGGCCGAATTGCTGGTCGAGCTCTTGACGAGCCGCGCCGTCCTGTTGCAGTGAAGTCTGGAACCTCTTAATGATGTCCGAGGGCTCGACAGCCATATTATGGTGCTTCTTGAGAAGGCCGCTCTATACTTCTGCTGCTAGGGCGGTGGTGTGCTCCTCTGTTCAGAGGGAGCATTCCGTATTGCCATTGACTGTTATGACGCTGCGTGGACCGGGCATCTTGAGCTTGAGATAAGCATAGTGTGGCACTGCGTTGAATCTAGCAAACGCGGTTTGTCCGAGCAGTGCGTGATAGCCGCTGCGGAAGGGGACGATATCGAAGATTAACTCTTCGCTTCGGAAGTTGTCCGGAGATCCGAAGACTACCTCCAGCGTGATTGAGCCCGTACAGCGGGCCTCTACGCCTGGTATGACTCCTTTAAAGGTAGTCTTTGTTGGTTTGATTCGCGAGGGGTTAATGCCCATCTTCCGCAGTGTGTCCTGATAAAGCAGGATGAGGCTGCTACCGCCGTCCATACGGACTCGTGTTAGGTGAAACCCGTCAATAATTGGCTCGAGGACTAGTGCGGCCGAACCGCTATGGTGGATACTAGTTGGGTGATCCCGACGATCGAAGGTGATCGGGAATGATGACCACGGATTGAATTTTGGGGCGACTGGCTTGCTTATCCGGGGTGACTTGAAGACCCAACAATCCTTGTTGGCATGATTGGCTTGCTTATCCGGGGTGCCGTGAATTTGGCACGGACGGTTGAGTATGCGGTCCAGGCTAGAAGGTCCTTCACTGTTTCTTTTGTAGGGCTTCTTCCGTTGGCCGGACTTGGAGCCACTGAATCCGGCGTTGACTGCGGTGTCATCGGTGTTGGCTTTGGCGTTTGTGTCTATTGCGTCGGAGCTTTCCGGTGCTGTTCTTGGCCTTAGTGGGGCTTGCCTCGCTGGCTGTGTTTTTACTACGAGCCAGCCAGCTGTCCACACCCGCACAAAAGCGGGTCATGAGTGCCGTGAGGGCTGCCATAGACTTCGGCTTTTCTTGGCCAAGGTGGCGTGCTAGCCATTCATCACGGATGCTGTGTTTGAAGGCTGCTAGGGCCTCGGCATCCGTACAATCAACGATCTAGTTCTTTTTGGTTAGGAACCTAGTCCAGAATTTTCTGGCTGATTCTCCAGGTTGTTGAACTATATGGCTTAAGTCATCGGCGTCCGGTGGCCGGACATAAGTTCCTTGGAAGTTATCAAGGAAAGCCTCTTCCAAGTCTTCCCAGCTGCCGATGGAGTTCTCAGGCAGGCTATTTAACTAGTGCCGAGCTGGCCCTTTGAGGTTTAATGGGAGGTATTTGATGGCGTGGAGGTCATCTCCTTGAGCCATATGGATATGGAGAATGAAATCCTCGATCCATACTGCGGGATCGGTTGTGTCGTCGTATGATTCAATGTTGACAGGCTTGAACCCCTCAGGGAATTCGTGATCCAGTACTTCATCCGTGAAGCAGAGAGGGTGTGCGGCGCCTCTATATCGGGTCGCGTCGTGGCGTAGCTTTGATGGAGTCCGTCCGCGGTATTCGGCCCGGGCGTGGTTAGGTTTATCACGTCCGAATAGGTAGCCGTCGTCATGCCTCGAGGCACGCCCTCGCGATCCGTAGATCGATCTTGTATGTCCTGCTCTATCGTCCAGGATCTGCCGGAGGTCGTACGTGTGACCCCGAACTCTTCCATCTCTATTTTTCCGAGGCGGTGGGGCAGGCTGCTGTTAGGCCTGAGTTGCCGCTTTATCCCGGCCGCGGGGTGGCCGGTCGGCCGCCCTGTCTCGACCACGTGGTGGTCGTTCCGCATTACACGAGGAAGATGTGTGCTCCGGTGCTTCCTCATCGAATTGAGGTAGTAGTCTTCGTTTCGGGTAGCTCTTGGCTGGGTGCCTGAGGCCGTATTCTTCGGTTGTCAGGACATTAGTCCATCTGTCGACGAGCAGATCTTGTTCAGCTTGGAGCTGCTGCTGTTTCTTTTTCAGGCTCCTTGCAGTGGCTATGAGCTGAAGCTTAAAGCGCTCCTACTCTAGAGGATCCCCTGGCACGATGAAGTCTTCGTTGCCGAGGCTTGTCTCCTCCTCGGAGGGTGGACGGCAACTATCGTCCTCCGAGTCATCTTCTATGGCATGTTCATCAGGGTTGTCTTGCCTGTTGTCATGTTCCTCCTGATCGGATGTAGCTCCGACAGGGTCTTCATTGTTTTCAGCGTCGCCTGGAGTACTATTTACTCCGGTGCCGGTGTTGCCGTCCTTTGAGCGACGAGGCTTAGGACGGCGTTTGGGGCGTCGGTGCTTGGACTGCGTCTCAGAGGTTTTATTCGCATCTGGCTCTTCTTTGTCGTCGCCAGATCCTTTGAGTGTATCAACCATGTACAGGTCGTACGAAGAGGTAGCCGTCCAACGTCCGGTGAATGGCGGGTCTTGTCCTTGCTCCTTATCGGCACCGTCGTCCATATCGTCGATGTCTTCGGAGCCATAGTCAAGCACGTCGGTTAAGTCATCGATGGTGGCTATGAAGTGGGTGGCGGGTGGGGAGCAAAATTCTTCGGCATCCGTCTCTAGCTCGAACCAGACGTAATTCGGCCGTGAGTCCTTCTCGAAGGACAAAGTCTTTCAAGATTTTAGCACGTCACCCAAAGGCGAGTGCTGGAAAATGTCAGCGGCGCTGAACTCGAAGATCGATAACCGATCTAGCTCGGTGTCCGTGGGTGTACACAGTCCAGAACTTACAGCCGGAGACAAGTCCGAAGTTCCGTTAAAGCGAATATTGCAGGGCGTTGAGTCCGTGTGTGGCTCCAACGCCGTGGACTCTGCGGCCTCAGATGACACAATCTTCTTTGGCTCTAAGGCTGTAGCAGCAGCAGGAACCATCTCCTGGGTGTGATCCGATGACAGATTTAAGTCACGTTCATCGGGGTGAGGGGGAGCGATTGCCGCGGGCTCAAATCCCTTGAAGATCAAGTCTCCACAGATATCCGCGATGTAGTTCAAGCTTCCGAATCTGACCTAATGGCCAGGGGCGTAGCTGTCGATCTGCTCTAGATGGCCAAACGAGTTGGCCCGCAGTACGAAGCCGCCGAATGCGAAGGTTTGTCCGGGGAGGAAGGTTTCTCCCTGGACAACGTCATTACTGACGATCGAAGGGGCCATCGAGCCCTTTGCCGACGGCACAGTGGAACTCTCAATGAAAGCACCAATGTCGGTGTCAAAACCGGCGGATCTCGGGTAGGGGGTCCTGAACTGTGCGTCTAGGATCGATGGTAACAGGAGACGGGGGACACGATGTTTACCCAGGTTCGGGCCCTCTCTATGGAGGTAATACCCTACTTCCTGCTTGATTGATCTTGATGAATATGAGTGTTACAAGAGTTGATCAACCACGAGATCGTAATGGCTAAACCCTAGAAGTCTAGCCTATGTGAATACGGTAATGAATATATCTTCCGGACTAACCCCTCCGGTTTATATAGATACCGGGGGGATCTTGGGTTTACATGGAGTTGGTTACATAAGAAGGAATCTTCATAGTTGGTCACCAAGCTTGCCCTCCACGCCAAGGAAAGTCCAATCCGGACACGGGTATAGTCTTCGGCCTTCGTATCTTCACAGCCCACCAGTTCGGCCCAATGAACAACAGGCCGGACGCCCGAGGACCCCTTAGTCCAGGACTCCCTCAGCAAGGACCAGTCATCCCCCGATCAAAATAAGATCGCCGATCCTGGATGTGCATTTGCATCCGCGATTCGGTCTAACCTGGAACCTTGTAGTTGACTTCGGCATATTGCGATCAACTATCTTAGCAGTCGTTACCCATGGTACCACTGATGTGCAACATGGTCACACAATCTACCACAATCGGACCGTCACCATCTACCTAGGTATTCCATTTAGTATTATATTTTCTAACCCCCTCGCCTTCTCTTTCATTGTTGTACTACGTACTAGTACTAGTAGGAGTACTTTTTACCTTGGAGGACGCGTATAGCTAGCTAGGCCCTTGAAGACTTGAACCCACTAGCTGCCACCATTTTTGTTTTTCCATGTCTTACTATCTCATCCATGTAGCCAAGAGTGGCTATATATAATAAGCCGGTTATTTTACTTCCTCTATACCGGAGTAGTACTATTTGCTGCACAGTATTACTGACCGCCATATTTGAGCACAACATTATTATGCATGGACCTTGACTCTGTACGTCACCATGTGTCCAGATCTGAGATGCCACGTGTACCAGATGAACGGCACCGAATTCGACCCCCGTGATGCTACGTGGGTGCCGAGGAACACTCGTGGAGAGTACTCGCTTTTCATTGGGGACAGCTACCCCATTGTGAAGCGGATGCCACCTTCCGTGCACGACACTGAAGGCCTGCCGTTCATGAAGCATGATTGTGTCTTTAGTGCGCACCGCCTGATGAACGACATGCTGAGACACGCTATCCCTGATTTATGCCGCTTCAGCTTGGATGAGTCTCCATCGTGTGGAACCGGACTAGAAAGCCGCGACAATGATTCCCGTTGCCCACCGCTATGGATCATGCCATCCATGAAGAACACCTGGGACTGGAACCTGGAGGAGGACATGTAGCCCATCTGTAACATGTAAGTGGGGTATGGTAAATTGTGAACGGTAGCGCTGTGAATATATGTAGATTAGTCGTGCACAAATTTATCACATGAATTGGAGATGAACTTGTGTGGCATACTAGCATTTGTCCTTTAGAATTTATTACTAGTAAATGTGTTATGTGTACGTGCAACTTGTGTGGCTGTTGCACGGGCTCCAACATGCTCTTTGAGAAAAAAAAAGGTGGCACAGCTTTGGATATAGGTGACGTGGCGGCATCATACAGTAGCATCGTTCGCTATAGTTGTCGTATACTCCTACTAGGATGACAACTCCTATAAAACCTTGCACTTGGCTCTTTGCCTCTTCGGGAGGTTCAACAGTTCGTACTCGTGTGAACCTTGCACTTGGCTCTTCGCCTCTTCGGAAGGTCCAACAACGATGATGCTACAGTACAATATGCTTCTGGCAATCTGACACCGATTGAACAGCTACACGTCCACCGCGAGGGCGAGGGCGAGCGAGAGGGAGAGGGAGAGGGCGCTATAGTCAAAACCCTCTCCTCGTCCTGCGAGCCACCGCGCGTGTGTGCGAGGGAGAGGCGTAGTAAGCAAGCTTCTCCTCGTTCGGTGAGTTGACGGGACACATCAAAGCAGTACAAGTACTAGTCCTTTCCGGTTAATATGTCTTAATTTGAAACAAGAAAAATACACTCGTGGTCAACGTATGTAACAATACGCTCTTTACGGTCACTATATATAGTTTTCCGGTGATTATACGATCACTAGCTCATCGCAGAGCACCGTATTGCACCCTACTGACCGACCACATAGTCGACGTGGCACTTTGTTAACTGGTTAAATTGTCACCTTGTTTCTGGGTCCCACCTGCTAGTTGGCAGAGCAAAGAAATCAGTTGAACAAAACTTTACGCACGCGCGACAGGAGTCGAACCCTTGCGCGCGAACCACCCTAGCTGTGTATGTGAGTGCATGCACGTGTACTCCCTCGTTCTTCCAACAAAGAGTGTACATCGGCTACAAAACGAAGAGTGTACATCTACACTTCCAATGCATTTAGCCTTTAATCTAAAATCAATATTGATTGACTAATGCACCAACTTGTGCTCTAGCTATAGCTACATGTCTATCCTTAATTACAGCATGCAACAACCTTCATTTAATCTTCTTCCCTCAATGGTCGCATGCACACATAAATCGGCTATTTTTGGGTGTTAATTATGCCCTGGTCAATGTGTAAATATCTAAATGTACAGTCTTTCACGGACGTAGGGAGTAGGTTGAGCACTTGAGCGTGAGCGTGTGTTTTGTCGCATGCTATGTGCCGATGGGTGCGTGAGTGTTGCATGCGTCCATGTGTACGTGTGAGTGTTGCATGTTGCATGCATGCATGAGGCTTTTACTCCCTCCCATTGACATGTTCATATTTCAAGCTTCCTCTATTCTCTCCATATTGTGATACTCACTGTGTTCCCAAATACGGAGTAAAAGCCTCCCTCTGTCCCACGGAGTATTTGTCTTTCTAGAGATTTCAACAAGTGACTACGTACGAAGCAAAATGAGTGAATCTACACTCTAAAATATGTCCACATACATCCGTATGTTGTATTCCATTTGAATGTCTAAAAAGACAATATTTAGGAACGGAGGGAGTAGCAAATGAACATTAAGTTCTCTTGTTTTTCCCTCCTTGGTCACGGTGCACAACCAAAGATGACTTATTCACCTGGATGGAGGGAGTAGATGGTCAAAGTTTGACACAAAATTAATGCATTGGTAAACATAATTTTTTGAGGAAAATGAGTGCATTAATTGAGTGTTTTTGCAAACTACAAAAATTATTCCACCACTCATCATCTACCTTGGTTGATGAGATTTTTGAATTGATCCCTATAAACCAGAAAGGAGGTAGTACTAGTACTCCTACCTTATTGGCGCCGGGTGCCTTGGCCAATGTTTCATCTTGTTGGACAGGATGAGGCTACTTCCAATGCATCGGTGCTTACATGGGGGTGCTAAGCACATTAAAAACTTTAGCAACTAAAGCTCGCAATGCTTACATGTACAGGTGCTTAACTTGTTGGTGCTAAGCATCCTTTATTTAATGATTTTGTAACTAAAGTTCTTCATGCATTGGTTGGATTCTTCCATTTAAGTCTTTTGTCTAGGTTCTCGTGCTTAGTACTGGGGTCACCACATTTATCTCTCTTGTTAATTACCTTGCCACATCAGGCTTTTTGCCTACATGGCAACCTTAGCACCTATACAAGGCGGAGCATTGGGAGGGGCCCGAGCATACAGACATAGGGATATTGTAGATAGGAAGTCTTGGCGATCCATTATTCCCCATCTCGGTCAGAGAGAACTATTCAACTAGTCTTCACAGTGAAGTGACAATACACCCTGCAGCAGATGGGACACTTGATTAATAAGCTGAACCAGCGTGTTGGTGTTACTAAATCAGCCTTACCCAGTATTGCCATCATGTTTGCCAGTGGAGCACGCTTCCGCAAATACGACTAGGCACCTCTCTCCTCCATTAACTGACATATGGGCCCTCTTGAGGTAGACCTACATGTCATCGGCGTAACTATTTACACTCCGAAGGACGGTATATCTTGGTAGTAGTACTAGTAGAATTGAGATTTAATGCACTTTCTTCCCCGTCTTTCACTCTTCTTCCTCCTCCTCTCTTCCCCATCGTTGGTCACACACCATTTCCCCCCGCTCACTGCTCGCCCGCCCGCGCCATCTTCCTTGGTAGCTCGCGCGTACCATATCCCCCCGCTCACTGCTCGGCCACACACGCCATCTTCTTCGCTCGCCCGCCTGAATCCACTTCCCCGCTGGCTCGTAGGCACCGAAAACCCCAGTCACTCAGCGCCCTAGAAAACCCAATGGCAGAACCGACTGACACACAGAGCCGTGACTGGAATTCCCTCCCCGATGTTCTCTTGGAGCAGATCTGTAATCGTATGGACCTGCTCAGCACCGTCCGTCTGGCCGCATGCTCGGTGTCTTTGTACCGTCTACTCGTGTGACGCCCCGATTCAATCGTACACTAATCATACACGCAAACGTGTACGATCAAGATCAGGGACTCACGGGAAGATATCACAACACAACTCTAAAATAAAATAAGTCATACAAGCATCATAATACAAGCCAGGGGCCTCGAGGGCTCGAATACAAGTGCTCGATCATAGACGAGTCAGCGGAAGCAACAATATCTGAGTACAGACATGAGTTAAACAAGTTTGCCATAAGATGGCTAGCACAAACTGGGATACAGATCGAAAGAGGCGCAGGCCTCCTGCCTGGGATTCTCCTAAACTACTCCTGGTCGTCGTCAGCGGCCTGCACGTAGTAGTAGGCACCTCCGGTGTAGTAGGAGTCATCGTCGACGGTGGCGTCTGGCTCCTGGGTTCCGGCATATGGTTGCGACAACCAGGTAGAAGGGAAAGGGGGAAAAGAGGGAGAAAAGCAACCGTGAGTACTCATCCAAAGTACTCGCAAGCAAGGAGCTACACTACATATGCATGGGTATATGTGTAAAGGGCCATATCGTTGGACTGAACTGCAGAATGCCAGAATAAGAGGGGGATAGCTAATCCTGTCGAAGACTACGCTTCTGGCCATCTCCATCTTACAGCATGTAGGAGAGGGTAGACGGTAAGTTCACCAAGTAGCATCGTATAGCATAATCCTACCCGGCGATCCCCTCCTCGTCGCCCTGTTAGAGAGCGATCACCGGGTTATATCTGGCACTTGGAAGGGTGTGTTTTATTAAGTATCCAGTTCTAGTTGTCATAAGGTCAAGGTACAACTCCGGGTCGTCCTTTTACCGAGGGACACGACTATTCGAATAGATAAACTTCCCTGCAGGGGTGCACCACATAACCCAACACACTCGATCCCATTTGGCCGGACACACTTTTCTGGGTCATGCCCGGCCACGGAAGATCAACACGTCGCAGCCCTACCTAGGCACAACAGAGAGGTCAGCACGCTGGTCTAAATCCTATGCACGCAGGGGTCTGGGCCCATCGCCCATTGCACACCTGCACATTGCGTAAGCGGCCGGAGAGCAAACCTAGCTAGCAACCTCCATTTCAAAAAAAGTCACGTTACACGGTCCAACCCGGCGCGCGCCGCTCAGTCGCTGACGTCACGAAGGCTTCGGCTGATACCACGACGTCGAGTGCCCATAACTGTTCCCGCGTAGTTGGTTAGTGCGTATAGACCAAATGGATAGACTCGGATCAAATACCAAGATCTCGTTAAGCGTGTTAATTGATGTAACCACGGACACCGACCAGGGCCAGGCCCACCTCTCACCTAGGCGGTCTCAACCTGCCTGTCGCTCCGCCACAAATATCCACCCAGAGGGCCGTCGGGACAAAGGTCCTTTCAGCCCCCAATCCGTGAATCACTCGCGGGTACTCCTCGAGCCGACCCGACTTTAGTCACCACATGTATCATGTATAAAGTATATAAGTATATACCCGTGATCACCTCCCAAGTGATCACGGCCCGATAGTATAGCACAGTAGACGGACAAGAATGTAGGGCCACAGATGGAAAACTAGCATCCTATACTAAGCATGTAGGATTGCAGGTAAAGGTAACAACAGTAGTAGCAAGGACAGGCTATGCATCAGGATAGGATTAACGGAAAGCAGTAACATGCTACACTACTCTAATGCAAGCAGTATAGAGAAGAATAGGCGATATCTGGTGATCAAGGGGGGGGGCTTGCCTGGAAGCTCTGGCAAGAAGAAGGGGTCGTCAACTCCATAGTCGAACGGGGCGGTAGCAGCGCCGGGCTCATAGTCTATCGGAGAGAAGAGGGGGAAGAAACAATAAATACAATGCAAACGTAAGCATGACGATGCGTGACGTGACAATGAGCGGTGCTAGGTGTGCCCTAACGCGGTAGTAGGTGATACCGGCGAAGGGGGCAAACATCCGGGAAAGTATTTCCGGTGTTTCGCGTTTTCGGACAGATGAACCGGAGGGGGAAAGTTGCGTGTTTGCTATGCTAGGGATGTGTGGCGGACGAACGGGCTGCGTATCCGGATTCGTCTCGTCGTTCTGAGCAACTTTCATGTATAAAGTATTTTCATCCGAGTTACGGATTATTTTATATTAATTTTTAAAGTTTTAAATCATTTTCTGAATTTCTGGAATTTACTTAATTCGAAAATATATTAAGAGGGAGCAAGAAATCTCGTCCCGATATTTAAGAGGGAGCAAGGGGGAAGGGATTTGGTTATGAAATTCTAACGGGTCTTCTCGGTGTGGGGTGCTCTTCTCGAAGAGGTCAATCCAATACGTTGATGCCTTCATTCCTCTGCTCCAGGTCATCATGATGAAGTCGTCCTCCTTTCTTCGAGAACTCCATCGTACATACGAAGGACAAGGGGTGGGCATTCCGGGAGAACTGACCTCTACGAGGTTGACTATCTGGTCGATACATCGAGGAAGGTGGCGGGAGTAACTCTCGAATCGGAACTTAAGAAAATATCTAGAGCAAAGTAAGGAGGTATTATGGGAAGTTTCGAGCGGGCAGGCAATCGTTCGATGCCTGATACGAAATGTGAAAGGGGTTCAGAGCAATGGGAATAAGTATTGCGTCTGATACCTGAATAGATCACTTGGCAGGTGGCCCGTGAATTACATACAAAGTCAAGCGCGAGGAATAACTTTGACAACAGGGTGTACAGGAGAGTCAGGTTTCGATCCTGTGGAACTGTGGGTTATGGGCCCACCATGTGGGTTAAAAGTAGGAAGGCGGAGACGTCTTGCGTGATCATGTAAGCAAGGCATGTCAGCGGATAGCCTGTCAGTTATGTCGGCAACAACATTGATACCAAGGGCGAGGGACGAAGAGAACCATTTTCCTGCTCATTTAAATGAGGCGGACCAATAGGCAAAGTTCTCATCCATCGGTGGTTACCAGAAGTCATCAACAATAATATCAGGGTCTTACTAACAGAGTGGTACAACAAGGTGCTTACCTAAGCAGGGAATTATTACTGCTCAGTTAAGTCAGATTACAAGAAAGGTTAATCAAAACAATGGAAAGGAAAATGTGTTTAAACACATATTTCAGGGGTATATCCTTCCCAAGGACAAGCAGAGCATGATAACCAAGACATGATATAAACAAGGAAACCCTTTAAGGTGAGGGGAGAGAAATTTCATGACATTACCCATTCAACGGTGTTTGGATAACTGAGCAAGAAACAATTAGCATTGGGATAAGTGTTCTTGTTGAAAATCAGAGTACCACAGACATGCTTCGAGATAGCATTGACATGGTCGTCCAGCAAAGGTCAGACATTGGATACATGAAGGATTCATTAGGAACAACTTGTAGAATAAGTCTTACCATTTCTCATGGAAGAATAGATAACCTTGCTAAAAAGGAAAACTATAACATTAGGTCCTCCGGCCAGGTGTGCTAGGCATGACTTCACCTTATCGGGTCAAAGACCAATGTTATAACTCTTGGGAATATGTTCCAACCATCATATCTGACCGAGATTCCGATCTGATTGGTGTCAGGATACCTCAGACTTAGGAAGCCTAAGAAGAAAAGGAGCAACGCAAATTAAACGAGATGATATTGTAAGATTCTCGGGAGATGAACTATGGAAGCGAGTTCCGGAACAGGAGTTCATCATTAAACCAAGGAGAGGATGAGGAGGTGGCTGATGAACTCAACAATAATTCATCGAGACTTCCAAAAAGAGGGATTTCCACAATTGCGTGAACAAGGAGATATCATTAGTCAGATCAATGATATAATGACGTATGCTCGAGGAAAACATACACAATTTAACAATGATAGAAGGGTGCACCCGGAAATCTGGACTAGGTAGCACGATCAATGTTTGAATGATGATTCAATAAGCAATAGACTTAGAATGAAACTATTGACCATTAACCCCAAAGCAATAGGGTTGCTAAAAGTTTTGAAGTCGCACATCATAGTTTAATTGTTGGTTTTCTGGTTAGAAACAACACGGGGACCAAGGAATGAATGAATATGGAAAGAAGTATCACCTGTATCAAGAATTCTTAAGAGGTGGTGAAATTCTTAAGAGATGGTAATACTTCAAGATAGAACATAATACAAGCTGTATAGCAAGTCGCATCCACAACATGATCAATGTTGTGATGAAAGGAAGATAAGGATGTTGTTCATGGTAACTCAAATTACCAAGGGACGAGGATGACACTTATCATCATGAATTCGATCGATATCCTGGAAGGAGCCTAAAATTGTTGATGATGATCATGACAATTGTTGTCGAGGGGCTCCACGGAGAAGCAATCGAACAACGACCGCATCAAGCAAAAGGACTGATGCAACGAAAGATTAATTGAACCACATATATGACACAAACTCGGAATCAAGTTTGTGGTTCGAGGTGAAACGATAAGACGAGGAAATCGACGTAAGCTTAGCTTATATTCGAAAGCTGTGCTCCGAGAATAAGGACCGGGTGGCACAGTTAAACTATAGCACGATAACGATATAGTTGATCAGGCTAGGAATGACTTGATCGGGTACAAAATCGTACTTAAATAAGATTACTAAAGGTTGTTGAACCGTAGTGCGGACTTGGTCCAGTTATCGGTGTCTTTGAGTGTTTAATAACTCAGATCCCATTAAAAATTGTAATGAGTGAGAATGTAGTACTTGATTAAGAACTCATAAGAAGTTATGCGGTTCCAGGATAATCTCGAGATACCAGGGGGGTAATACTCGACGAAAGATCAAAGTAAAGGTTAGAATGGTGTATTGATCCACAGAAGACAAGTGCTTAAACTTTCCCGAGAAATGGGAACAAAGAAGAACAATATGGTCGAAACCATAACTACAAGGGGTCCAGTTTAATGACACCGAAATAATTACTCGAATGAGTAAATATTCGGCAAGAAGCTTCCATGATAAGTTCCACATCGGTTCCATGGGCATGAACACAGAGTTCAAGGTCGACTCCCACTTCTCCAATGCATACCCTTTCATTCACTTCTCATTTTCGACGAAGTCATAGTGTTGAGATTTTATCTGGCATAACACCAGTAGAGTATGACCCGTAGAAGTTTTCGGGTTCACACAGCTTATGGAAGGCATAGATTCAACCCATCGGGGTACCTAAGGAACATATACCACAAACTTCAGGAGTAAACAACACAAGCTCGAAAGCAGAGCATGTTCGACAAAGCAGAGGATACAATTTACCAAAGGCATTATGTATCCGAGAAAATACTCACAAAGTTATTGAATATGAAGGACGTTGTCGGATAAAATCCAACAAAGGAGTTGATGGTCCACAAGAGATCTGATGTCAGCATCGGTACTCAACTAGAAGAAGAAACAATGCGAAGGCATTGGATTATAGAAACAACTGACTAATTCAGAGCTCATCTGCAAAGGAATTATGATTTTCAAATCATGGGATCAGAAGCCAACGGTCTGATTAAGAATGGACAAGTTGAATAGACTTAGGGGTACAATCGATGACAATTAGTTTGGTCGAGAACCAGCTCATGTTCAAAATGACATCTCAGCCGAAAAGATAATTTAAAAGGGTAAACCAATGATTGCGTGCATTCGCACTCATGTTGAATCAATAGGATCAAATGACGGTGTCAAAGGAGACTAATGAATATTGCCAGACATATGGGAAGCATCCATAATGCAAGCAGACAAGTATTTGCAGAGCAATAAGATGCTAAGGATTTTTGGAGGATCGAATAGTATTTCGAAGACTTTTGTGAAACACTAGAACAACTGGGGATGAGCGGATACTCGGTAAGTGTGAGGAATTATCCGTATTGGTATTCATGTGGTAAAGGACTGCAAGGCAGTAAGCTCAAAGGATTCTCGGGACAACAGAGAGTATTTCGGGGCATCTTGTAATAACAAGATCAACGGGGACTGCTTGTATGAATGACAAGTGTATGACTTTATCCATAAGGATATGTCGGTGGTAGGAAAATGCAAGGGCGGTAGGCACAAAGGTCTCGGGAAAACATTAAATATTATATTCGGAAGTTTCTGATGCACCAAGCGATCATCTGAAATGAAGGGCTCTCCGGGTGGAAGTAGTTACGAGAACCTAGAGTCAAAGTAAAATCGTTTAAACCGAATAGAAGAGATGTCAGAGTCCCAGAGTATAGGTCGACAAATAAAAGATCCTAATACCACCCAAATGGTGACGTGGGTCCGTAAGGCACATAGCCATGTTAGTAAAAGTTTTTGCAATGTGTAGACTCGACTTCGGCCAAGGAGTGTGGAAGGGGGATTCCTACAGGCAGTCGGCTCTGATACCAACTTGTGACGCCCCCGATTCAATCGTACACTAATCATACACGCAAACGTGTACGATCAAGATCAGGGACTCACGGGAAGATATCACAACACAACTCGAAAATAAAATAAGTCATACAAGCATCATAATACAAGCCAGGGGCCTCGAGGGCTCGAATACAAGTGCTCGATCATAGACGAGTCAGCGGAAGCAACAATATCTGAGTACAGACATGAGTTAAACAAGTTTGCCATAAGATGGCTAGCACAAACTGGGATACAGATCGAAAGAGGCGCAGGCTTCGTGCCTGGGATCCTCCTAAATTACTCCTGATCGTCGTTAGCGGCCTGCACGTAGTAGTAGGCACCTCCGGTGTAGTAGGAGTCGTCATCGACGGTGGCGTCTGGCTCCTGGGTTCCGGCATCTGGTTGCGACAACCAGGTAGAAGGGAAAGGGGGAAAAGAGGGAGAAAAGCAACCGTGAGTACTCATCCAAAGTACTCGCAAGCAAGGAGCTACACTACATATGCATGGGTATATGTGTAAAGGGCCATATCGTTGGACTGAACTGCAGAATGCCAGAATAAGAGGGGGATAGCTAATCCTGTTGAAGACTACGCTTCTGGCCATCTCCATCTTACAACATGTAGGAGAGGGTAGATGGTAAGTTCACCAAGTAGCATCGTATAGCATAATCCTACCCGGCGATCCCCTCCTCGTCGCCCTGTTAGAGAGCGACCACCGGGTTATATCTGGCACTTGGAAGGGTGTGTTTTATTAAGTATCCAGTTCTAGTTGTCATAAGGTCAAGGTACAACTCCGGGTCATCCTTTTACCGAGGGACACGGCTATTCGAATAGATAAACTTCCCTGCAGGGGTGCACCACATAACCCAACACACTCGATCCCATTTGGCCGGACACACTTTTCTGGGTCATGCCCGGCCGCGGAAGATCAACACGTCGCAACCCTACCTAGGCACAACAGAGAGGTCAGCACGCTGGTCTAAATCCTATGTGCGCAGGGGTCTGGGCCCATCGCCCATTGCACACCTGTATGTTGCGTAAGCGGCCGGAGAGTAGACCTAGCTAGCAACCTCCATTTCAAAAAAAGTCACGTTGCACGGTCCAACCCGGCGCACGCCGCTCAGTCGCTGACGTCACGAAGGCTTCGGCTGATACCACGACGTCGAGTGCCCATAACTGTTCCCGCGTAGTTGGTTAGTGCGTATAGACCAAATGGATATACTCAGATCAAATACCAAGATCTCGTTAAGCGTGTTAATTGATGTAACCACGGACACCGACCAGGGCCAGGCCCACCGCTCACCTAGGCGGTCTCAACCTGCCTGTCGCTCCACCACAAAGATCCACCCAGAGGGCCGTCGGGACAAAGGTCCTTTCAGCCCCCAATCCGTGAATCACTCGCGGGTACTCCTCGAGCCGACCCGACTTTAGTCACCACATGTATCATGTATAAAGTATATAAGTATATACCCGTGATCACCTCCCAAGTGATCACGGCCCGATAGTATAGCACAGCAGACGGACAAGAATGTAGGGCCACAGATGGAAAACTAGCATCCTATACTAAGCATGTAGGATTGCAGGTAAAGGTAACAACAGTAGTAGCAAGGACAGGCTATGCATCAGGATAGGATTAACGGAAAGCAGTAACATGCTACACTACTCTAATGCAAGCAGTATAGAGAAGAATAGGCGATATCTGGTGATCAAGGGGGGGGCTTGCCTGGAAGCTCTGGCAAGAAGAAGGGGTCGTCAACTCCGTAGTCGAACGGGGCGGTAGCAGCGTCCGTCTCGTAGTCTATCGGAGAGAAGAGGGGGAAGAAACAGTAAATACAATGCAAACATAAGCATGATGATGCGTGACGTGACAATGAGCGGTGCTAGGTGTGCCCTAACGCGGTAGTAGGTGATACCGGCGAAGGGGGAAAACATCCGGGAAAGTATTTTTGGTGTTTCGCATTTTCGGATAGATGAACCGGAGGGGGAAAGTTGCGTGTTTGCTATGCTAGGAATGTGTGGCAGACGAACGGGCTGTGTATCCGGATTCGTCCTGTCGTTCTGAGCAACTTTCATGTATAAAGTATTTTCATCCGAGTTACGGATTATTTTATATTAATTTTTAAAGTTTTAAATCATTTTCTGAATTTCTGGAATTTACTTAATTCGAAAATATATTATATACTAAATGCTAGGTGTACACAGAGAAGTGTACACAACAGTGGCATTACAGGCTGACAGTTGGGGCCAGCCTGCTCAGTCAGCAGGTCAACAGTTGACCTGTTGACTGGTAAACAGGTCAACATGGGGCCCACCTGTCATAGACTAGGACTAGCCCAGTCAGCACGTTGACTGGTCAAACTGACCAGTCGGGCCCAGTAGTCAGTGAGTAAGCTAAACAACAGTGGTTTAGTTAATTTAAATTGTTAGTTAACAGGGTGGGGTCCGGCTGTCAGTATCCTAGTTTAATAACAGGGTTAGTTTAATTTATTTAAACTATACAGTAGGTGGGCCCACAGGTCACTGGGTGTTAGTGACGGCTGTTAGCGGCTAATGGCTTGACGGGTGGGTCCCGCCAGTGTTTAAACACCGGCGCGTGCACCGGTGACCAAACCGACGGCGGCGCGACGCGGGACAACGCCGGAAATCGGCCACAGAGGCCCATTTGGAGCGCGGTAGGTCCTACGATGAGCTGATGCTCGCGCGCGTCGGGTGCGGCAAGCGGAAGGTGCCGACGTGGTCGGGAACGGCACCGACGATGAGCCGAGGCGGCGACCGGAGCACGGCACTGACGGGGAAGACGCAGGGGGCACGAGGGAAAGACCTAGTGGGTGCTACGGCATCCTACGGAGATGTTGAGCACGATGGCGTGCTCAAACGCCAGCGACGTGAGCTGTGGCCGCGACGGCGAGGTGAGCGGCGGAGCAAGCTTTCGGCCGACGGCGGATCAGTTGCTAGAGCTCGCAATCGAGTGCGTGGGGTGAGGGGAAGGAGAGAGATGCTCACAGGGGGCCTGCAGATGTGCTAAGCGGGCGCGGGGATGGCTCGATGACGACGAACGGGTGGCGGCGATCCGAGGTGGCCGAGGAGGAAGATGAAGTCGCCGCGGTCTCTGTAGGGGCTCCGAGCTCCAACTCGAGGTGGAAGGCGGTGTAGGGGACAAAGACGGAGTGAACAGGCAATTTGGACGGGAGCGGGGAGGACGGTGGCCGCGAGGGCGACGGCGGCCATGGTGGCAGAGGCGTCGGAGGTGCGCGGGGAAAATGGATCTGGCGAGAGGGGAGAACTGGGAGGCGTCTAGGGTTAGGGTTGCGCCAGGGAGGGTCGCCAACGTCTTGAGGTCACCGGGGAGTCGCCGGATGGCCGCCCCGTGGTCCATCCGCGTCGTGGACGGCGGACAGAACTCCACTGCGCTGCGGTGAACAGAGAGGTAGGGGGTGGCTCGGCTGTTGGGCTGGCAGGCCTAAGTGCACAGTGCACTTAGGCCTTTTACATTTGTTTCTTTTTATATTTCTTTTCTTTCTACTTTTCTTTTACTTATTTTTCTTTTACTGTTTTATTTTAGTTCCTCTTTTATTTTAGTTTTATAAATTATCATGTAAAATCCTAAATTAGCGATACTAATTATGCTACTTCCCCATTATCTTTTTGGCAACTAAATGAATAGTTTAATATTTTATAAAATACAAAAGGCATTTATTTAATTGATTTAACTACTGTTTTAATTATCTTAAAGCCTTTAAGCATTCTATAAAAGTGTGGTTTCTCCACCATAATTACCCATGCAATATTTGGCACTAACCGAACATTTTTGTTTTAATGTTTGAAAACTTTTGTTGTTTGCCATATTTTGAATTTGAATTTTGAACCGGTTTCGAACTAACGCGAGATTAGCAACAGTAATCGAAGTGACGTGGCATCATTAGCAGAGAATTACTGTAGCTTGATTATCCGGGCGTCACAACTCGTCTGCAACCGGCCGGCTCTTTTCAAGACACCCTGCTTGCTGATGCCCGATCCTCGCAGGTGGCCCAGACACCGACTTGACGATCCTACGGAGGTTGCCGTGGTGCCCCTTGACATGCTACCACTACCCGTCGGCCTGTCCTTCATGCGTGGCCACTACTGGGCAGGCATGAAGGCCAACTGGATCATCCTCATCCACCAATCCGGTAGTCCGTGGCGTCTCGTGGATATCTACACCCAGCGAGAGATCACCCTTCCATCGTTGGACACCGCCGCCATCGAGCCTCGCGGCCCGCCGGACACCCCTGCCTACTACGCACGAGACGCGTCGAGCTTTTGGCACGACCTTTGTTTGCTGAAGGTTGTAATCTGTGAAGTGCCCACACCATCAGAAGACTACATGGATTACAAGCTCATTGTCGTGTTCAACATGGGATTAGTCTATCTGGAATCCGGTCGCCCAACATGGCTCATCGTCGATCCTCTTCACCCAACATTTTAGTCTGATGCTATAGTGCACCATGGCATCGTTTATGCGGTCGACGCACAGATTGGCTGCCTATACTGGTGGAATCTATCGCCGTGTAATTTTTCTATCTCATCTCATCTTTACCTTAAGAATACGACTACCTGTTCATTGTTACAAATTTAGAATATATAGTATGTCTATAAACACATCATTGCTATATGTTCCTCTCATTTCCTAGATTTTTATGACCACACATGTTATTGTTAGGGTTGATATGAGAAAAAATTGGCATCTAATGATTGTTAGAATAGATATTATGAGTATAACCTCATGATTGCTATATGTTACTCTCATTTCCAGGATTTTTATAACAACGCATGTTATTGCTTAGAGTTGATATGATAACTGTAGTAAGTGCTATGGTTGAATATGAGTAGGCCCTGTCATATCTGTTTTCCTCTCTTTGTTACATGATGTGTGAACCATGATATCTTGCTAGAATATGAAAGCCATTGGCTTATTTTTTTAACTTGGGGTATGATTATGACCACGGCATTGCAATTCTCTGTCTATGATAAGTGTCACTGTTGTAATAATCTTAATTCCACACATACTCTGAACATGATTGTTTATTTTTGTCCTTTTGGTCTCCAATTTAAATTGTTGCAGCAGACTCAAATGCGCTGGGCTTCATGATTCCAGGACCTGGAATCATACCAGCCGATGGGTGGTGGTTTATCGCTCGTTCAGCTAACGGCGGTCATTTGATGCTCATTTGCACGTACCAAATTGACCAAACCATTTCATCAAACCACATGCAGTACAATGCCTGGGGCATTCGTGACATTGATGGCTATGGCTGCTTCGTGTTCGAGAAAGATCCCAGCTCCGTTGGGCCAGGCGTATTCAACTGGAGGCGGGTTTACAGCCTCGGCCCACTACATGTTCCTTGGGCTCAATTATTCGATCATCCAACCAATCATCGATCATATCACCGGTGATGATTACCGTGCTATGCAACTTCCATTCGCCAGGGGGAACTGTGTTTACACATCATACCATGGGTTTCATGAATCACCATATCCAGAGATTCGTCGACACAGCTTGTTGCCAGATAATCTTCAGTGTGTGAAAGGCATCAAGCTTCCATGCGATGGATGGCTTTTGCAAACCCGACATGCGGCGATGTGGTTCATGCCAACAGAAAATATGCACAACTTGATTCGTACTGATATCTAGACTGAGCCATGTATCCTGCTGTTGTAGCATGACCCTCTTTTGTTAGATATTATGTACTGTTGTTAGTTTGAAGCACTCCTCCTAACTCACCTGCGTAGGATGTACTGATAATGATCATGGAGATGCTGTGCAGAAGCCATATATATATATATATATCAATTAGGCTTCAAGTGTGTACGTGTTGGTGAAAGTGTTGTCCAATGGGAATTATATTTTGTATCACTCATGTAGCCCACAAAGTCTGCCGCACAGCCTTGTAACTTCTTACCCCATTTCTAAATTTGTACTAGTCCTCTATACCGTATATTGCACTACTCGTACTACTACCTCCCTCCTGGCTTACTGGTCCCCTTGGTAATTTGTGTCAAATTTTGACCATAAATTTCACTAACTAAATGTTAATGCATGTCACAAAAAAATTATATCGTTTTATTCGTATTTGAGCATAGTTTCCAATGGAATAATTTTTGGAGACATCCATTGACATTTTGTTAGTTAAACCTATGGTTAAAATGTGACACTAAATACGACTAGTAAGTAGTACAGTAGCAGTACTAGTATACGTCGGTCAAATTATTCATCATGTCCTCACATTGAATTGACGTGACAACACGCTGCGCGTGAGGTGACACAAGAATCTCGGCGGCGTGTTTGGGTATTGTGGATTTCAGATGTGGGGTACTACCACTTATCTGTCAAAATCTTTCATCATTCACTTAAAACAGTCAATTGATCATACATTGAGTACCATATAACTGCAATTAACCGATGCAACTCCAAGAAGGATTGGCCGGTGCTGCTGGCTGGCGTCAAGTTCGATCCCACGGATCAGGAGCTGATCGAGCACCTTGAGGCCAAATGAGTGCTGACAGCGCGAGATCTCACCCTCTCATCGATTTGTTCATACCAACTATCGACAGCGAGCACGGCATATGCTACACCCATCCTGAGAAACTTCCAGGTAAGACACCGATCGGCCGCCTACTTGCACAAACATATTCCTTTGTTTATAGCTCTATTTTACTTTTTAGACGCAGACCTAGTGAAGCAATCACAATTTGACAGTTAATAAAAAGTGAAACAAGTGACTGCAACATGCCAAAGATGTTATGAAAATGCCAACTACGTACACTAAAACCTGTATTCGACAATACTGCAGGTATCACACTGAGTGGCCTAAGCAAGCATTTCTTCCAGCGCAATTCCAGGGCGTTCAAAAGGGGCACGTGGACACGTCGCAAGATACTGTTAGAGTGCGGCATGCACACAATGTGGCACAAGACCGGCAATACCTTGCCGGTGATGGTCAATGGCCGGCAGACGGGCAGCAAAAAGGTTCTGGTGCTGCACACCAACAAGAACTTCGACCATTCCGGCAAAAAAAAGAACTTCGACCAGCAGAGGACAAACTGGGTGATGCATCAGTACCACCTCGGGGACGTGGAGCAAGAGAAGGAGTGGGAGCTGGTCCTCCGCAAGATTTTCTACCAGACGAACACTAGGGCCAGGACTAAAAAGATTATAAGTTAGTTTGGTATTGGTACTTTTACTACCTTGTCGTCCGCAAGTTGGTATTGTTGTTAACAATCTTTCAGTATGAACTTGGCATTTGCTTCCAACCATCGTGCCGAGGGTCGACGTGGATATAAAGCTGAATCATTTGTTTCGAAACGAATTTTCAGGCACTTGATTTTTATTTGATGGGTAGCATAAGCACCTGCCGTTCGAATTCCCAGTTCTCCAAATTTTTCAAAACAAGTGCATGCACTTATTATCATGATGAAAAAACAATATACCTGTTGCATCCCAATTATTAGTCTGTACTTGCAGCATTCTCTCGTTTATTGAGCAGGTATATTGTTTTTTCAGGTCGAGCAAGTTTCAACTGGGCTGTAGACTGCCCATGCTTGGTTTTGTTTTTAACAGGCCTAGCCCATGACGACAACGGGGAACAAAGATCCAGCAGGTATCTACTAGCCTCTGGCCCGCCAGCGTTACTTATATTTTGTCTTACAACATCCGCATGCAGATTTTTTACTGAATCAAACACATAGCCCAGTTCTATTTTCCTCTTGAAACGCCATGTCCTATTTCCGTTTTCTAATCTCTACCTATAGTTTTACTAGTTCATATGCACGTATCATTATATTAAAAATACATAAAGTTTCCTTTTCATATTTACATCCTTATTTTTGTTGTTTTTTCCCTCCCAGCGCTGATTTTTTTACCACTAGTTTTCCCTTAAACCAACTCAATTGTCCCACGTCTTGTTTGCTTACAAAAACAAAACGATTTTTTTGGAAAATCAATAAGTTCTTAAAAATGTTTATCATTTCGGGATTACGACAATTCGGACTCCACCGAAATATGCAAAATAAGGTTAAACTTTTTGACCGTGGTCCTGGGCAGAAAATCGGGTGTAATAAATTGCTTAAGAATTAGCAAATGGGCTGCAAATTATTAAAAATAAATAGCAAATGGGCTCTATGTTGTCTGCCACAGATTTGGAGGCTGATTTGTGGGCCTACTAAGTTCATGCGTACACAAGGTTTCTCAAAAAAAAAACTTAGTCAACAATCGACTCTACCAGCGTCAGACCGTTAGATGTCAATCTAATGGCAATCATGCTTCTTCAGTCTCTGATCTTCCTGCTCCAGCCGCCCAAACCAGCGCCGATGGAACCGCCTGCTCCCGCCTCCCGTGGCAGGCTGTGTTGCCGGGCAGGCCTCACGGCCCCACCATACTCGCATCCCTGGCCTGGCTATCCCTCTACTCACCCACACCTCATGTTATTTTCTAGCGACGACAGCCGAACCAGTCAACCCTCGTACTCCCCACCGCGTGGGCAGCCACTGCCGTGTCTTCCCCGGCTCCGTGTCGTTCCCTTCATAGGCCTCGTCGTCGTGCACCGCCCTGGTGCTCTCGGCGCGGCGTGGCCAACGTGGTCCATGAAGGACATCCATCGGAAGTGGACTCTACGTGGAGAGGCTGACAGCTGGGTCCACGGCCGCACACAAGGAAATGCCTCCTTTCTACGTGCAAAATAATGATTCCTCCACCTGACATCTGGGACCAACCGAAAGGGCCTTTGTATTTCACGAAAAAAACGTTCCCGCCGCTAGCAGCTCGGACCCACCAGCTATATCTACGCACGCAAGGAAGTGCTTCCTTATTACGCACAAAAAAATGAATACTCCCCCTGCTAGCTGGGACCCACCATATGGGAGGCTGACTTGTGGGCCTACTAACTTGACGCGGACGGAGGGCTTTGTCAACCTAGTCAATATGAACGATTCTAGTTCCAGTGACCGTACAATGTCCATCCAACGGCCGTAGTGCTTCTTCAACCTCTGGTCTTCTTGCTCCAGCCGCCCAAACCAGCGCCGGTCGTGCCGCGTGCTCCTGCCTCCCATGGCCAGCTGTGATGCCGCGGAGGCCTCACCGCCCCCTACTACTCCCACCGTTGGCCGGACATCCCTCTACTCACCCACACCCCCTGTTATTCTGCAGCGACGGTAGCCTCACACCGCAGCCGAACTAGTGAACCCTCGTACTCCTCTTCGTGTGTGCATCCACTTCCGCGTCTTCCCCAGCTCCGTGTCGTCCCCTTCCTAGGCCTCTCCGTCGTCCACCGCCCTGGTGCTCTCAGCGCGGCGTGGTCAATGTGGTCAAGGAACGACTTCCATCGGAAGAGTACTGTATGTGGAGAGGCTGACAGCTGGGTCCATGGCCGCAGCAAGGAAGTGCCTCCTTATTACGCGGAAAATAATGATTCCTCCACTTGACAGCAGGGACCGACCGAACGGGCCACCGTATTTCACGAAAAAAACATTTCCCCCCTGACTGCTGGGACCCACTAGCTACAACTTCGCACGCGAGGAAGTGCGTCCATATTACGGGCAAATAAATGATTCGCCCCCTGACTGCTGGGACCCACTGATACGTCTCCAACATATCTATAATTTTTGATTGCTCCATGCTATATTATCTTCTGTTTTGGACATTATTGGGTTTTATTATTCACTTTTATATTATTTTTGGGACTAACCTATTAATCGGAGGCCCAGCCCAGAATTGCTGCTTTTGCCTATTTCAGAGTTTCGCAGAAAAAGAATATCAACGGAGTCCAAACGGAATGAAACCTTCGGGAACGTGATTTTCGGAACGAACATGATCCAGGAGACTTGGACCCTACGTCAAGCAACCAACAGGGAAGCCACGAGGTAGGGGGGCGCGCCTACCCCCACCAGGCGCGCCCTCCACCCTCGTGGCCCACCTGTTGCTCCACCGACGTACTTCTTCCTCCTATATATACCTACGTACCCCCAAACGATCAGATATGGAGCCAAAAACCTAATTCCACCGCCGCAACCTTCTGTACCCACGAGATCCCATCTTGGGGCCTATTCCGGAGCTCCGTCGGAGGGGGCATCGATCATGGAGGGCTTCTACATCAACACCCTAGCCCCTCCGATGAAGTGTGAGTAGTTTACCTCAGACCTTCGGGTCCATAGTTATTAGCTAGATGGCTTTCTCTCTCTTTTTGGATCTCAATACAATGTTCTCCCCCTCTCTCGTGGAGATCTATTTGATGTAATCTTCTTTTGCGGTGTGTTTGTTGAGACCGATGAATTGTGGGTTTATGATCAAGTTTATCTATGAACAATATTTGAATCTTCTGAATTCTTTTATGTATGATTGGTTATCTTTGCAAGTCTCTTCGAATTATCAGTTTGGTTTGGCCTACTAGATTGATCTTTCTTGCAATGGGAGAAGTGCTTAGCTTTGGGTTCAATCTTGCGGTGTCCTTTCCCAGTGACAGTAGGGGCAGCAAGGCACGTATTGTATTGTTGCCATCGAGGATAACAAGATGGGTTTTTTTATCATATTGCATGAATTTATCCCTCTACATCATGTCATCTTGCTTAAGGCGTTACTCTGTTCTTATGAACTTAATACTCTAGATGCATGCTGGATAGCGGTCGATGTGTGGAGTAATAGTAGTAGATGCAGGCAAGGAGTCGGTCTACTTGTCTCGGACATGATGCCTATATACATGATCATACCTAGATATTCTCATAACTATGCTCAATTCTGTCAATTGCTCAACAGTAATTTGTTCACCCACCGTAAAATACTTATGCTCATGAGAGAAGCCACTAGTGAAACCTATGGCCCCCGGGTCTATCTTCATCATATTAATCTTCCAACACTTAGTTATTTCCTTTACCTTTTATTTTACTTTGCATCTTTATCATAAAAATACCAAAAATATTATCCTATCATATCTATGAGATCTCACTCTCGTAAGTGACTGTGCAGGGATTGACAACCCCTTATCGCGTTGGTTGCGAGGATTTATTTGTTTTGTGTAGGTGCGAGGGACTCGCGCCTAGCCTCCTATTGGATTGATACCTTGGTTCTCAAAAACCGAGGGAAATACTTACGCTACTATGCTGCATCACCCTTTCCTCTTCAAGGGAAAACCAACGGAGTGCTCAAGAGGTAGCAAGAAGGATTTCCGGCGCCGTTGCCGGGGAGGTCTACGCAAAACTCAACATACCAAGTACCCATCACAAACCCTTATCTCCTGCATTACATTATTTGCCATTTGCCTCTCGTTTTCCTCTCCCCCACTTCACCCTTGCCGTTTTATTCGCCCTCTCTTTTTCGTTCGCCTCTTTTTCGCTTGCTTTTTGTTTGCTCGGTTGTTGGATTGCTTGTTTCTCACGATGGCTCAAGATAATACCAAATTGTGTGACTTTACCAATACCAACAATAATGATTTCCTTAGCACTCCGATTGCTCCTCTTACCGATACTGAATCTTGTGAAATCAATGCTGCTTTGTTGAATCTTCTCATGAAAGATCAATTCGCCGGCCTTCCTAGTGAAGATGCCGCTACTCATCTAAATAGCTTCGTTGATTTGTGTGATATGCAAAAGAAGAAAGATGTTGATAATGATATTGTTAAACTGAAGCTATTTCCTTTTCCGCTTAGAGATCGTGCTAAAGCTTGGTTTTCATCTTTGCCTAAAAATAGTATTGATTCGTGGAATAAGTGCAAATATTCTTTTATCTCTAAGTATTTTCCTCCCACTAAGATTATCTCTCTTAGAAACGATATTATGAATTTTAAGAAACTTGATCATGAACATGTTGCACAAGCTTGGGAGAGGATGAAATTAATGATACGTGATTGCCCTACTCATGGTTTGAATTTGTGGATGATTATACAAATTTTTAATGCCGGATTGAATTTTGCTTCTAGGAATCTTTTAGTTTCGGCCGCGGGAGGCACTTTTATGGAAATCACCTTAGGAGAAGCTACTAAACTCCAAGATAATGTTATGGTTAATTATTCTCAATGGCACACTGAAAGATCTACTAATTAAAAAGTGCATGCGAGAGAAGAAATTAATGTTTTGAGTGGAAAGATGGATGAACTTATGAAATTATTTTCAACTAAGAGTGTTTCTTCTTATCCCAATGATATGCCTTTGTCTACTTTGATTGAGAATAATAATGAATCTATGGATGTGAATTTTGTTGGTAGGAATAATTTTGGTAACAACGCGTATAGAGGAAACTTTAATCCTAGGCCTTATCCTAGTAATTCCTATAATAATTATGGTAATTGCTACAACAATTCTTATGGAAATTTTAATAAGATGCCCTCTAAATTTGAGACTAGTGTTAAAGAGTTTATGAATTCGCAAAAGAATTTCAATGCTTTGCTTGAAGAAAAATTGCTTAAAGTTGATGAATTGGCTAGGAACGTTGATAGAATTTCTCTTGATGTTGATTCTTTAAAGCTGAGATCTATTCCTCCTAAGCATGATATCAATGAGTCTCTCAAAGCCATGAGAATTTCCATTGATGAGTGCAAAGAAAGAACCGCTAGGATGCGTGCTAAGAAAGATTGCTTTATGAAAGCGTGTTCTTCAAATTTCTATGAAAATAAAGATGAAGATCTAAAAGTTATTGATGTGTCCCCTATTAAATCTTTGTTTTGCAATATGAATCTTGATAATGATGGGACTGAGTATGATCCACCTTTACCTAGAAGGCGTTCCAAAAATTCGGAGTTTTTAGATCTTGATGCTAGAATTGATAAAAGTGGGATTGAAGAGAACAATACCCTAGATATTAATAAACCCACTATTTTGGATTTCAAGGAATTTAATTATGATAATTTCTCTTTGATAGATTGTATTTCCTTGTTGCAATCCGTGCTAAATTCTCCTCATGCTTATAGTCAAAATAAAGCTTTTACCAAACATATCGTTGATGCCTTGATGCAATCTTATGAAGAAAAGCTTGAGTTGGAAGTTTCTATCCCTAGAAAACTTTATGATGAGTGGGAACCTACTATTAAAATTAAGATTAAAGATCATGAATGCTATGCTTTGTGTGATTTGGGTGCTAGTGTTTCCACGATTCCAAAAACTTTGTGCGATTTGCTAGGTTTCCGTGATTTTGATGATTGCTCTTTAAACTTGCACCTTGCGAATTCCACTATTAAGAAACCTATGGGATGAATTAATGATGTTCTTATTGTTGCAAATAGGAACTATGTGCCCGTAGATTTTATCGTTCTTGATATAGATTGCAATCCTTCATGTCTTATTATTCTTGGTAGACCTTTCCTTAGAACGATTGGTGCAATTATTGATATGAAGGAAGGGAATATTAGATTCCAATTTCCATTAAAGAAAGGCATGGAACACTTCCCTAGGAAGAAAATAAAACTACCATATGAATCTATCATGAGAGCCACTTATGGATTGCCTACCAAAGATGGCAATACCTAGATCTATCCTTGCGTTTATGCCTAGCTAGGGGCGTTAAACGATAGCGCTTGTTGGGAGGCAACCCAATTTTTTTGTTTTTGCTTTTTGCTTCTGTTTAGGAATAAATATTTGATCTAGCCTCTGGTTAGATGTGTTTTTATGTTTTAATTAGTGTTTGTGCCAAGTTAAACCTATAGGATCTTCTTGGATGATAGTTCTTTGATCTTGCAGAAAATTCCAGAAACTTTCTGTTCACGAAAACAATTGTTAAAAATCACCAGAACGTGATAAAATATTGATTCCAATTGCTGCTGTTCAACAAAACAAATTGTCTAGGTCGCCCTATTTTGGCTGATTTTTTGGAGTTCCAAAAGTTTGTGTTAGTTACAGATTACTACAGACTGTTCTGTTTTTGACAGATTCTGTTTTTCGTGTGTTGTTTGCTTATTTTGATGATTCTATGGCTAGTAAAAGAGTTTATAAACCATAGATAAGTTGGAAGACAGTAGGTTTAACACCAATATAAATAAAGAATGAGTTCATCACAGTATCTTGAAGTGGTCTTTTGTTTTCTTTCGCTAACGGAGCTCACGAGATTTTCTGTTGAGTTTTGTGTTGTGAAGTTTTCAAGTTTTGGGTGAAAGATTTGATGGATTATGGAACAAGGAGTGGCAAGAGCCTAAGATTGGGGATGCCCATGGCACCCCCAAGATAATCTAAGGACACCAAAAAGCCAAAGCTTGGGGATGCCCCGGAAGGCATCCCCTCTTTCGTCTACTTCCATCGGTAACTTTACTTGGAGCTATATTTTTATTCACCACATGATATGTGTTTTGCTTGGAGCGTCTTGTATGATTTGAGTCTTTGCTTTTTAGTTTACCACAATCATCCTTGCTGTACACACCTTTTGAGAGAGACACACATGATTCGGAAATTATTAGAATACTCTATGTGCTTCACTTATATCTTTTGAGTTATATAGTTTTGCTCTAGTGCTTAGCTTATATCTTTTAGAGCACGGTGGTGGATTTGTTTTGTAGAAACTATTGATTCTTTCATGCTTCACTTAGATTATTTCGAGAGTCTTAATAGCATGGTAATTTTCTTAATAATAATATGCTTGGTATTCAAGATTTGTAAAACTTTCTTTGGAGGCGTTGAATACTAAGAAAAAATTGATGCCTGATAATTGTTTGAGATATGAGGATGGTGATATTAGAGTCATGCTAGTTGAGTAGTTGTGAATTTGAGAAATGCTTGTGTTAAAGTTTGTGATTCTCGTAGCATGCACGTATGTGAACCGTTATGTGATGAAGTCGGAGCATGATTATTTATTTATTGATTGTCTTCCTTATGAGTGGCGGTCGGGGACGACCGATGGTCTTTTCCTACCAACCTATCCCCCATAGGAGCATGCGCGTAATACTTTTCTTTGATAACTTCTTGATTTTTGCAATAAGTATATGAGTTCTTTATGACTAATGTTGAGTCCATGGATATACGCACTCTCACCTTCCATCATTGCTAGCCTCTTCGGTACCGTGCATTGCCCTTTTCTCACATTGAGAGTTGGTGCAAACTTCGCCGGTGCATCCAAATCCCATTGATATGATACGCTCTTTCACATATAAACCTCCTTATATCTTCTCCAAAACAGCCAACCATACCTACCTATTATGGCATTTCCATAGCCATTCCGAGATATATTGCCATGCACTTTCCACCATTCCGTTTATCATGACACATTCATCATTGTCATATTGCTTTGCATGATCATGTAGTTGACATATTATTTGTGGCAAAGCCACCGTTCATAATTCTTTCATACATGTCACTCTTGGTTCATTGCATATCCCGGTACACTGCCGGAGGCATTCATATAGAGTCATACTTTGTTCTAGTATCGAGTTGTAATCATGGAGTTGTAAATAAATAGAACTGTGATGATCATCATTTTCTAGAGCATTGTCACAAGTGAGGAATAAAAAAAAGAGAAAGGCCATAAAAAAGAGAAGGCCCAAAAAAATGAGAGAAAAAGAGAGAAGGGACACTGTTACTATCCTTTTACCACACTTGTGCTTCAAAGTACCACCATAATCTTCATGATAGAGAGTCTCTTGTTTTGTCACTTTCATATACTAGTGGGAATTTTTCATTATAGAACTTGGCTTGTATATTCCAACAATGGGCCTCCTCAAGTGCCCTAGGTCTTCGTGAGCAAGCAAGTTGGATCCACACCCACTTAGTTTCTTTTGTTGAGCTTTCATATATTATATAGCTCTAGTGCATCCGTTGCATGGCAATCCCTACTCCTTGCATTAACATCAATCGATGGGCATCTCCATAGCTCATTGATTAGCCTCGTTGATGTGAGACTTTCACCTTTTTTGTCTTCTCCACATAACCCCCATCACATTCTATTCCACCCATAGTGCTATGTCCATGGCTCGCGCTCATGTATTGCGTGAAGGTTTATAAAGTTTGAGATTACTAAAGTATGAAACAATTGCTTGGCTTGTCATCGGGGTTGTGCATGATGAGAGCATTCTTGTGTGACGAAAATGGAGCATGACTAAACTATATGATTTTGTAGGGATGAACTTTCTTTGGCCATGTTATTTTGAGAGGACATAATTGCTTAGTTAGTATGCTTGAAGTATTATTATTTTTATGTCAATATGAACTTTTATCTTGAATCTCTGGGATCTGAATATTCATACCACAATTAAGAAGAATTACATTGAAATTATGCCTAGTAGCACTCCGCATCAAAAATTCTGTTTTTATCATTTACCTACTCGAGGATGAGCAGGAATTAAGCTTGGGGATGCTTGATACGTCTCCAACGTATCTATAATTTTTGATTGCTCCATGCTATATTATCTTCTGTTTTGGACATTATTGGGCTTTATTATTCACTTTTATATTATTTTTGGGACTAACCTATTAACCGGAGGCCCAGCCCAGAATTGTTGTTTTTTGCCTATTTCAGAGTTTCACAGAAAAAGAATATCAAACGGAGTCCAAACGGAATGAAACCTTCGGGAACGTGATTTTCGGAACAAACATGATCCATGAGACTTGGACCCTACGTCAAGCAACCAACCGGGAAGCCACGAGGTAGGGGGCGCGCCTACCCCCACCAGGCGCGCCCTCCACCCTCGTGGGCCCCCTGTTGCTCCACCGACGTACTTCTTCCTCCTATATATACCTACGTACCCTTAAACGATCAGATACGTGGCCAAAAACCTAATTCCACCGCCGCAACCTTCTGTACCCACGAGATCCCATCTTGGGGCGTGTTCCGGAGCTCCGCAGGGGGCATCGATCACGGAGGGCTTCTACATCAACACCCTAGCCCCTCCGATGAAGTGTGAGTAGTTTACCTCAGACCTTCGGGTCCATAGTTATTAGCTAGATGGCATTCTCTCTCTTTTTGGATCTCAATACAATGTTCTCCCCCTCTCTCGTGGAGATCCATTCGATGTAATCTACTTTTGCGGTGTGTTTGTTGAGACCGATGAATTGTGGGTTTATGATCAAGTTTATCTATGAACAATATTTGAATCTTCTGAATTCTTTTATGTATGATTGGTTATCTTTGCAAGTCTCTTCGAATTATCAGTTTGGTTTGGCCTACTAGATTGATCTTTCTTGCAATGGGAGAAGTGCTTAGCTTTGGGTTCAATCTTGCGGTGTCCTTTCCCAGTGACAGTAGGGGCAGCAAGGCACGTATTGTATTGTTGCCATCGAGGATAACAAGATGGGGTTTTTTACCATATTGCATGAATTTATCCCTCTACATCATGTCATCTTGCTTAAGGCGTTACTCTGTTCTTATGAACTTAATACTCTAGATGCATGCTGGATAGCGGTCGATGTGTGGAGTAATAGTAGTAGATGCAGGCAGGAGTCGGTCTACTTGTCTCGGACGTGATGCCTATATACATGATCATACCTAGATATTCTCATAACTATGCTAAATTCTGTCAATTGCTCAACAGTAATTTGTTCACCCACCGTAAAATACTTATGCTCATGAGAGAAGCCACTAGTGAAACCTATGGCCCCCGGGTCTATCTTCATCATATTAATCTTCCAACACTTAGTTATTTCCTTTACCTTTTATTTTACTTTGCATCTTTATCATAAAAATACCAAAAATATTATCCTATCATATCTATTAGATCTCACTCTTGTAAGTGACCGTGTAGGGATTGACAACCCCTTATCGCGTTGGTTGCGAGGATTTATTTGTTTTGTGTAGGTGCGAGGGACTCGCGCGTAGCCTCCTACTGGATTGATACCTTGGTTCTCAAAAACTGAGGGAAATACTTATGCTACTTTGCTGCATCACCCTTTCCTCTTCAAGGGAAAACCAACGCAGTGCTCAAGAGGTAGCACCCACCAGCTACATCTTCGCACGCAAGGAAGTGCCTGACAGTCAGGACCCACCCGGTCGAAGCGTACGTAGCGTTGTCATTCTGGTCGCGAACGTGTACGTACATACGATCGGTCTGTCTGCAGGCACAGCGATGAACCATGGTCGTGTAAGGAAGGGCACGTGTCGTAGTAGAGGCACGCACGTGGCATGTACACGTACGTACAGCGGCCAGGGTGCAAGGAAGTAAATACAGCCATGTACGTACATATGGGCGGGGTCTCAAACGCATACTCGCGCATATGTACGGCCAGGGCTCGTGTACATGGCTAGGTCGGAACGGAGAAATTGCATCGTCGTCGTGGTCATGGGGAGGCAACGGAATGCGTCGTTTTCATCGGGATGCAACGGAACGCGTGTTGTTCATTAGGAGCCAACCGGCTTGGACGGAACAGCCAATGGAAACAAGGCGTGGCGTACCGCATAACGGAGGAAACGGACTTGTCTTCGACCGGCCACGGTCGAAACGGGATCATGTTCATCGGGAGGGGTCTAGCGTACCGCAAAACGAAGGAAACGGGCCTCCTACGGTGGAAACGGGGTCCTGTTGATCGGGAGGGGTGTGACGTACCGCAAAACAGAGGAAACGGACTTGCGTTGGAGCGCTACGGTTGAAACGGGGGTCCTGTTTATCGGGAGGGGTGTGGCGTACCGCAAAACGGGACTCCACAAGATACTGTTCATCTCAGCCGTCGACCTCCTCCAGCCTCCACGGGCTACTGTTCATCCACCGTCGACCTCCTCCAGCCTCCACCTGCGACTGTTCATCCATGCGCTCCTGTTCATCCAGCCTCCACCACTCCTCCACGGACTACTGTTCAACCAGCCCTCTCCACGGGGTCCTGTTCAACCACCCCTCCATGGGCTACTGTTCATCCAGCCCTCCACCGGCTACTGTTCAACCAGCCCTCCACGGGGTCCTGTTCATCCAGCCCCCCACGGGGTCCTGTTCATCCACCCCCAACCGGCTCGATGGATCGGTGCCTGTTCATCCAGCGGCAACGGCCTCTACTACCACGGGGTCCTGTTCATCCAACCCCCATCAGGAACTGTTCATCCAACCCCCCCCCCCCCCAACAATGCTCACTGTTCATCTAGAGGCAACATCGATCGGCTTCAGTTAGCAGCAGTAGCAAAGGAATCACTTGGGTTCAGTTAACAGCAAACGATCGATTGCTCGGGTTCAGTAACGTAGCTAGTGCAATCGCTCGGGTTCAGTTAGAGCCCAACGCCTTGCTCGGGTTCAGTTAGAGCGCAACGCCTCGCACACACGCGCGTACGTACAAGAGAAACGCGCATCGCTCGGCCCCCGACCACCCACCATAACCGGGAACTCCCCTGATATTTTCCTCGCCCTCGCTTCTACCACGGTTTTCACCATCATGGACGGCCCAAAGAATGTCATGCAACTGCGTCTCCGGCCCGTCCAGGAGGAAAAGCCCATTTTCTGTCATGATTTTTTGTCATAGAAGTAGGAGCCCACCACATCTATGATGATACTGGGTTTTGTCACAATTATCGTCATAGAAGTGTCATAAGTATGATAGAATTTTTTTTCGTTCGGGCCTAAATGTCACGGATGTGTCTTTTTTTGTAGTGTGAGCATCGCGCCTCAGGAGCTCCTACAGGCTCTCAAGCCCTCACCCCTTGGCCTTGCACATGGCATCGCGACCTGGCATACCAGCGGTGGCTAAGGTCCGCTCGAAACCCGGGTCTTGCGGACGTAGAGCATCAAGCTGGGCGAAGAAGGGGGTGGTGCGCCTCACGGGGGGGGGGGGGGGCACGACGGAAAGGGGTGCGGTCTGGCAGCGCGGGTGATTCTTTTGAAATATGATGAGTGTCAAATTTCTCACGCACCCCTAGCGGGACTAGTGCTGGTTCATTTCAGAACAGGAGACGCCCACAGGATCAGAAGCTCCAGAGAAGTGCGCCCTCACGAACCAAGAGCCGCTGCGGGCTGCCAATGCACTAACCTAAGTTACCCTACTCACGCCGGGCACGAGCCTTACGACTAACACCTTATTTTCTAGCGACCTCGCTCGGGCAAGGAAACCCCCTCTTTCGGGAGCCGTTTGTGCGCCAAAAGGGACTTCGTGAGCATCACGCCTCAGGAGCTCTTACCGGACCTCGGGTCGTTCACCTCCTGGCTTTGCACACGGCATCGCAACCTGGCATACCAGCGACGGCTGAAGCTCACCTGGGGACTGGGTCTTATCAACGCAGAGCAACACGCTACCGTAAGATTAAAAAGGGATCCACGCCCAAGCGAGAGACGCAAGCATACCCAGGATCATAAGCTGGAAACATTAGAGATAAAGGTGCAAGAGCCATGGTTCTTACACACCCCCACGAGGCCTTTCATGACTTCAATGCAGGAAAAAGAACAAAAGAGGCGGCCTGCCGAGGGCCATAGCTCAGGAGGCGCCGGCTCTAGCGTCGCGACACCTAGTCAGTGTCCTCCTCCTCCTTGACTCGGGCACGGTGACATGGCCGCTCGTTGTAGTCGTCGTCGCTTAAACTCCCCCCGAGGGAGGTGCCCCCGCTGCTGGAGACGTCACTGACGTCGCCAAGGGCAAGTTCACTGCCGAGGGCCTCGTCGCTCTGTTGGTCGCCGTTGTCAGATGGGTGGACGCCGCTGCCGCTACTGCCTGCCAGGCAGCATTCCAGGCGCCCGCCGTCTTCCCCGAAGACCTTGAAGAAGAGAGTCGTCGCCTGGTCATACTTGAAGTGGAGGGCGTGCCTCCCCTTCGAGCCGCAGGCACGGGCGATCGCTCCCCATCCCCGGGTCATGTAGACGTAGCCAGAGAGGGTGGCCTCAACCTCCGCTCGTGAGTGCTGGTTGCAGCAACCATCGTGCTGCAGCCACAGCTCGACGGGCCCCCTCGTTGATAGATCTTCCGCCAGGGAATGCGGGAGATGGATCTAGGTGCTTGGCGGCCTCACCACCCACACCACGAACTCGCGTGCCGTGGGCTCCGTGTGAATCGGTGGGCGGAGAGGACGGGCCGCTGTCGCGTGCCTCCCTCCTCGGCCTCGACCTTCGTGGCTCCCGTGGCCACCCCCACGGGAAGGACCCCTTCCGCGAGTGCTAGAGCCGGTGCGTACCCCATGCGGAGCACGCTCGCATCGGAGAGGGGCTGCCACGGGCGTCGTGGTAATCTTGCAAGGAGGCCTCGCCCTCCCTTCGGCGGGGGTGATCCTGGTTCATCCTGTGGAGCCTTCCCCTTCTCGGCAGCTGAGAACCTTCTCACCAGCGCCATGGATTCTATGGCAAGCGTGCGGAATGGGGGAGCGAGAAGATGAAGATGGGTTGGGGGCTCCGTCTCACTCGCCCTCTTATAGGCAATCGGAGGCCAACCAGCGACCCTTCGCATTCGAGCAATGATGGCCCTGTAGGTGTGCACTAATCTTCTGTCAGCCTGGGCCGTTGCCAAGGCGACGTCCCGAAGTGGAGGTGTCCACGTCCCGTCGTGCGTCATGCGTCAAACCTGGCCCGCAGGCGATTGGGGCCCGCATTGCTTCGCCCTTGCCCCTTGGCTTCACCTCGAAGCCAGCCCGAGCGCGCCTTGGGCCCGGGGGCTACTGTCGACATTCTGCGATCAGGGGTACCCAGACCTGCTGATGACCCACAAGTATAGGGGATCTATCGTATTCCTTTCGATAAGTAAGAGTGTCGAACCCCAACGAGGAGCAAAAGGAAATGGCAAGCGGTTTTGAGCAAGGTATTCTCTACAAGCACTGAAATTATCAGTGACAGATAGTTGTATGTTGAGATAATTCGTAACGAGTAACAAGCAACAAAAGTAAACAAGGTGCGTCAAGGTAGCCCAATCCTTTTTGTACCAAAGGACAAGCCTGGATGAACTCTTATGTAAAGCAAAGCGCTCCCGAGGACACATGGGAATTGTTGTCAAGTTAGTTTTCATCATGCTCATATGATTCGCATTCGTTACTTTGATAATTTGATATGTGGGTGGACAAGTGCTTGGGTGTTGTCCTTCCTTGAAAAAGCCTCCCACTTATGATTAACACCTCTCGCAAGCATCCACAACTACGAAAGAAGAATTAAGATAAATCTAACCATAGCATGAAACATATGGATCCAAATCAGCCCCTTACGAAGCAACGCATTGATATGTCTCCAACGTATCTATAATTTTTGATTGTTCCATGCCATTATATTATCTGTTTTGGATGTTTTATATGCATTAATATGCTATTTTATATTATTTTTGGGACTAACCTATTAACCTAGAGGCCAGTGCCAGTTCCTGTTTTTTCTCTGTTTTTGAGTTTCGCAGAAAAGGAATACCAAACGGAGTCCAAACGGAATAAAACCTTCGCGATGATTTTTCTTGGACCAAAAGACAACCAGGAGACTTGGTGATGAAGTTGGAGGAGCCACGAGGCGGCCACAAGGACGGAGGGCGCGCCCAGGGGGTAGGGCGGCCCCCAGCCTTGTGGGCCCCTCGTGCACCTCCTGACCTAATTCTTTCGCCTATATATTCCCATATATCCCCAAACCACCAGAGGCATCCACGAAAACACTTTTCCACCGCCGCAACCTTCTGTACCCATGAGATCCCATCTAGGGACCTTTTTTGGCACCTTGCCGGAGGGGGATTCGATCGCGGATGGGTTCTACATCAACTCTATTGCCCTTCCGATGAAGCGTGAGTAGTTTACCTCAGACCTATGGGCCCATAGCTAGTATCTAGATGGCTTCTTCTCCCTCTTTGATTCTTAATACCATGTTCTCCTCGATGTTCTTGGAGATCTATTCGATGTAAAACTTTTTTGCGGTGTGTTTGCCGAGATCCGATGAATTGTGGATTTATGATCAGCTTATCTATGAATATTATTTGAATCTCCTCTGAATTATTTGATGCATGATTTGATATCTTTGTAATTCTCTTCGAACTATCGGTTTGGTTTGGCCAACTAGATTCGTTTTTTCTTGCAATGGGAGAAGTGCTTAGCTTTGGGTTCAATCTTGCGGTGTCCTTTCTGAGTGACAGTAGGGGCAGCAAGGCATGTATTTTATTGTTGCCATCGATGATAAAAAAGATGGGGTTTTCATCATATTGCTTGAGTTAATTCCTCTACATCATGTCATCTTACTTAATGCATTACTCAGTTCTTTATGAACTTAATACTCTAGAAGCATGCTGGATAGCGGTCGATGTGTGGAGTAATAGTAGTAGATGCAGAATCGTTTCTGTCTACTTGACACGGATGTGATGCCTATATTCATGATCATCGCCTTAGATATCGTCATAACTTTGCGCTTTTCTATCAATTGCTCGGCAGTAATTTGTTCACCCATCGTATTATTTGCTATCTTGAGAGAAGCCTCTAGTGAAACCTGTGGCCCCCGGGTCTATTTTCCGTCATATAAGTTTCCGATCTACTATTTTGCAATCTTTAACTTTCCAATCTATAAACCAAAAATACCAAAAATATTTACTTTATCGTTTATCTATCTCTATCAGATCTCACTTTTGCAAGTAACCATGAAGGGATTGACAACCCCTTTATCGCGTTGGGTGCATGCTGTTTGATTGTTTGTGCAGGTATTCGGTGATTTGTGCGTTGTCTCCTACTGGATTGATACCTAGGTTCTCAAACTGAGGGAAATACTTATCTATACTTTGCTGCATCACCCTTTCCTCTTCAAGGGAAAAACCAACGCAAGCTCAAGAAGTAGCTGGAAGAATTTCCGGCGGCGTTTTCGGGGAGATCTACGCCAAGTCAACACATACCAAGTACCCATCATAAACTCTCATCTCTTGCATTACATTATTCGCCATTCGCCCCACGTTTTCCTCTCCCCGACTTCTAAACAATTTTCAAAAAGATTTTCCTTTTCTTCGCCTTCTTTCGTTCATCTTTTGCCCTCATATGTTACTTGGTTTGTTTGCTCGTTTGCTTGGTATAATTGTGTGTTTATTGAAAATTAGAAGCAAAGTTTATGGATTCTCATCCACTCGCTAATATTTTTAAAAGATCCAATTATGATGAACCAATTGCTAGTGAGTTGAGTGCACTAGATTATCTTTACGAGGTTTTGCTTGAAATTCGTGAATCCGAAAATTGTGATGAAGTGTTGAAAGAAGAAATTTATGAAGTGATTCACGATAGCTCCTTGAATGAAAAGCATGATTGCAATGATATTACTATAAATTCCATTAATGTCCATTCTGTTAATGATATGCAAAACCCTAAGCTTGGGGATGCTAGTTTTGCTATGTCCACTACTTGTTGCAATGATGATGATTGGGGTGATTATTCTTCTTATAATCTTGAAAATTTATTTAAGCCCCATGATGAATATGAGATTGATAATGATGTTTGCAATAATATTGAAAGCGAGTTTGGAAGAGTGTCAACTTTAGATCCCACATATTTGGATAATGTTCAATCTTATGAAGTTTTTGATAAAAGTGGGTTCGGAGAGGTCATGACTTTATTTTATGATACCCCAGTATTTTGGAAGAGTGTCAACTTTGCATGCATGTGGATCATGAAGAGAAAATTTTATGTGATAGCTATATTGTTGAATTTGATTATGATCCTACATGTAGTTATTATGAGAGACGAAAATATGGTTGTAGAAATTTTCATGTTACTAAATTACCTCTCGTTATGTTGAGATTGCTTCTGTTTCTTACTTCTTCCTTGCATATGGTAGTTTTTGCTTGGCTTGATAATTTGTTTTCTTACAAAATCCCTATGCATAGGAAGCATGTTAGACTTAAAATCATTTGTCACATGTTTTTTTATGATGCTCTCTTTGTGTTTAAATTGGTATCTTTCATGTGAGCATCATTGAAATCTCAACGCCTAGCTAAGGGCGTTAAACGACATCGCTTGTTGGGAGGCAACCCAATTTTATTTTTGTTTTTGTTTTTTAGGTTCTGTTTTGTAATAAATAATTCATCTAGATTCTGGTTAGATGTGGTTTTTGTGTTTTAGTTAGTGTTGGTGCCAAAGGCCTTTGGGATGGCTTACGGTTATAGTTGATTTAATCTTGCTGAAAAACAGAAAATATTGCGCCCAGTGACAGAATTGGTCTAAGCTTCTGGAATGCGTTAAATTCTTGAATTTTCTACACAATATTGAGATACAAGTTGCCTCGGTTTGCCGAAATTTTCAGAATTTTTGGAGTTACAGAAGTATTCGGTGGTTACATATTGCTACAGACTGTTCTGTTTTCACAGATTCTGTTTTCTATGTGTTGTTTGCTTATTTTGATGAATCTATGGGTAGTATTGGGGGGTATGAACCATGGAAAATTTGGAATACAGTAGATATTACACCACTATAAATAAAGAATGAGTTCACACCAGTACCAAAAGTGGTGATTTATTTTCTTATACTAACGGAGCTCATGAGATTTTCTGTTGAGTTTTGTGTTGTGAAGTCTTCAAGTTTTGGGTAAGGATTTGATGGACTATGGAATAAGGAGTGGCAAGAGCCTAAGCTTGGGGATACCCAAGGCACCCCAAGGAAATATTCAAGGATAACCAAGAGCCTAAGCTTGGGGATGCTCGGGAAGGCATCCCCTCTTTCGTCTTCGTCTATCGGTAACTTTACTTGAGGCTATATTATTATTCACCACGATATGTGTTTTGCTTGGAGCGTCGTGTATGATTTGAGTCTTTGCTTTCTAGTTTGCCACAATCATCCTTGCTGTACACACCTTTTGAGAGGGACACGCATGAATCGTGATTTATTAGAATACTCTATGTGCTTCACTTATATTTTTTGAGCTAGACAATTTTTCTCTAGTGCTTCACTTATATATTTTTAGAGCACGGCGGTGGTTTTATTTTATAGAAATTGTTGAACTCTCATGCTTCACTTATATTATTTTGAGAGTCTTTAAACAGGAACGTAATTTTCTTTGGTTATAAATTTAGTCCTAATATGATAAGCATCCAAGAGGGATATAATAAAAACTTTCATATAAAGTGCAATGAATACTATGAGAAGTTTGATTCCTTATGATTGTTTTGAGATATGAAGATGGTGATATTAGAGTCATGCTAGTGAGTAATTGTGAACTTGAGAAATACTTGTGTTAAAGTTTGTGATTCCCGTAGCATGCACGTATGGTGAACCATTGTGTAATGAAGTCGGAGCATGAATTATTTATTGATTGTCTTCCTTATGAGTGGCGGTCGGGGACGAGCGATGGTCTTTTCCCACCAATCTGTCCCCCTAGGAGCTGTAGCGACCAGACCTCAAATGGCCTGTGCTGCTGTGCACCAGTGTCATCCCTGGATCAGTAATGCTGACACACACAGTACAAATGGAGGATTTATAACAGAGTAGCAATCACACACTTATTACATCGAATATCTCCAAAGAGATTAAGTATGATAAACATGGCTTAAGGCCATCTAATAACGATAACAGCGGAAGACTTGGAAGATAAGTGAGTCCATCAACTCCAGCGGCATCACTGAGTATAAGACCACGACCTAAGGCACCTTACTCGTCGTCTGAAAAGTCTGCAACATGAAACGTTGCAGCCCGAAAACGGGTCAGCACATAGAATATGCTGGCAAAGTAACACATAGAGAGCAATGAACAATGATAATGCTATACTATATGCATATATGGCTGGTGGAAAGCTCTATGGTTACAATTTTGCGAAAAGCCAATTTTATCCTACTACAAAGGAATAAATTTTATTTAACTATCATGGTGGTTGAAACATTGAGAAGGTACCTCCAACTCAATCCCAATTAAGTGTCATCATTAACCCAACAAATTTAATTAAAAGTATCACGGTAATGAGATTCAAATGATAATCCAAGTACTAGATACTCAAGTTGTCCATAACCGGGGACACGGCTAATCATGATCAGTTTGTACACTCTGCAGAGGTTTGTGCACTTTTCCCCACAAGACTCGATCGCCTCCGCTTGATTCTCGCACTGCATGATGTTTGAGAAACGAATGACCGAGACACAGTCTTTCAGAAACAATCACTCTTTACTCTGGATGGACCGGTACACCTACTTTCCCCTACATCTGCTAGTCCACCTCTTCAAGAGATCCTGTAACCTACTCAGCTATGCTAGAGCCCATAATAGCTTGCGGCTGCACACGGAAGTTTCTAGCATGAATAATCTTATGATCCCTTTGAGCCTGGGTGGCGGACCTTATACAAACAGACAACACTGGGTTCTCCAGGTGCCTCAATCCACCCAGATGTGAGTTTTAGTTGCCACCTTAAGTTGAACCATTATTAAACACTCACATCTGTCATGAATATCACTCAAACCCAATCCACGTCTACGAGCATAGCATGGCAATATAATAGCAACGTAGACGTAACTCCCAAGGGTTTGATAGAAAACAGGTAATAGGTACTACCACAACTACTTCCCAATACCCACAATTTATTTAGATCCTAATCATGCAATGTGTGAGGAAAACAGATCTAATGCAATAAAAACTGGGTATGAACGGGGTATGATCAAAGTGTTACTTGCCTTGCTGATGATCCACAAAACCTAGCGATTCGAAGTAACAAGCGGCACACTCCGGGTACTCTATCGCAAACAAACAAGCATACAATCAGTACTCAACTAATGCACAGGTAAAACTCGAATGAAAGATCCAACCAGAAAGTTCAACTTAAGAACTCCGGTTTGCAAAAAGAATCAACTCGAAAGAAGCAACGAAAGTCAAACGGCGAAAGAAAGAAACTTCGTTTGCTAATCTGGATCTAGGTCAAATTTTACTGTTGCAAAAACTTGTTTGAGTAGATTAATCGGAAAGGGAATTTCGAGACGAAACTCTAGGCGCTTGAATCGCCTGATTCCGATAAACGAGCGAGAAGTTAAACCGATTCAAAAATTCGATCAGAAATCGAATCTGAGAAAATAACGAGAAAATCCGACGAAAAAGAAAAACGGACGAACGGTTAAATAACGGACGTTCGTTAACAGAGAAAAACCGACGAACGCGTTCGTTAAAACGAACAGTTCGGTGAACGCTCGTAGAATAAGAAAACCGAAAAAAACCGATCTAGGGTTTTTTTTAAACAAAAGGTTTTCTTTTCAAAAAACCGGTCAACACGAGATGGCCGGCGGCAGTACCTCGTGGCGGGGCTCCGGCGGGCGGGGCTCGGCGCGAGGGCGGCGGGGTGCGGGCTCAGGGCGGTGGGGGTGCGAGGGGCGGCG